>NC_044276.1:21660606-21798430 GCF_003957555.1 Calypte anna
ACAAACTCCTCTAGAGAGGTTATGTTTCTAGAGGGGATAATCTGATGAGAAAGGTTTTGGTAGCCTCAAACTGAAGATTTTTTTTGTTAGTAATGGTGTTGGTGTTAGAACCAGTATTAGTATTAATATTTAACTCTATTTTACTTCAGCCATAAAACTTTTCATTTCTCAATCTATTGTTTTTTGCTTGTTTCTTGTTTCTTTGTTTTCATATTGTTTTCCCCACCTGAATGACACAGGGATGTTAATGAGCTGCATGGTGCTCAGTGTCTGGCTGGAGTTTAACCACAACAGTCTTAATTTGGGCCCAACGTGGGACACAAAGGGCTGATAGAATGACAGATCTGATCAGAGCATCTTAAAACAAAGTAGTTATAATTATTCCCTGTATGGGTTTAACAGTTGCTGGTCACCATGTTGGTAGGTTTGGTCTCAGAGCTCACCAAAGTAATGTTCCTACCAATAGTTCAAATGCAGAAACATAGCTCAGAGGAGTGGAGGTATTTTTTGGGCTCTACTTTGCCTCTCTTCTCTTCTTCCCCTCCCATCTTCTGTCTTCAAAGAGCTCTTGGAGTGAAAGATTCATTTAGTCACAGAATATTTCAGTCCAGAAGAGACCCCTGAGCATCATCATGTCTGAGTGCCCTGCTCAAGGCAGGATGAACCAGGTGAGGTTTCTCAAGGGCTCACCCAGCATGGCTTCATCCACAAAGGGGCTGAAAGTTCCTTTTGTACAACCCCACAGGGCATTATAAAGAGAGAGACTATCATTTGATCAAGGGCCGGACAGTGAGGCACCATCACTGTCTGCCAGGAGAACATTGAATCACTGATTTCATGTGACCCCCCTTATCATCTCGTGAACTTCCCACTGACGCTATTTTCCAGGTCTTCAACCCAGACATTCCCAGTCTGGGTATTAAGGGACAATGATAGACCATGTCATGTTGCTGCATGTTGCTGCATGGTAGGTACACCCCATGCCCTTCTTTCCCCTGCCCACTCTGGTTCAGCAATCCCTTTCTCATTCTTCATCTGCCTGGAGTGCCCTGCAGGGGCATTGGCCCCATCAGCATCCCAGGGACAGAGGTGATGCTGACCAGCAGGTAATTCTCCCCATCCCCCTTCCTGTCCTTCATGTCTGACAGAAATGCCCCTATCCAAGGTATAGTTGCCTTCTCAGGACATACCTCCCAGTCCTTGAATCTTACAGGGAAGGTGGCAGCAAGTCCAGCACTGAAGACAAGATGTGGCCACCAGCAGGAAACACTCAAAGGTGCCAAAGGTTCATAAAATAGCACTGAGGCCACAGTGGGCAGAGATGGTGGCCAGCAGCTGGGACAGGCTGGTGGACCTTGGCTGAAGGAAGCAGATCCCAGTGCTGCATTCAGGTGGCTTCCCAGGGGATGTTAGTGTCCAGGTGAAGTTACTTGAGGACACAGTCTGTGCCACTGACCTTCATGGCACCCCTGGGAAGAGCTGGTGGTGTTTGTGCTCCCACAGAGCCTTCTCCCTGCTGAGCACCTCTGGGCTGGCCTGGCCACCCATCCCTGCACTCTGTCCCTAGGCTGCCCCCCACCCTGAGCTGGGGGTGCTGCTCTGCAGAGCACAGGGCTGGGGTGGCCAGGGCTGACTCTGTTCATGGGCTGTGCTGGTCAGGCTGGGAGGCAGACCCAGCTGATGGTGCTCACTGCCACTGACCACCTCCCACACAAGCTCTTGGGTGCCCATGGAGGGTGCTCAGAGGGGCCCTGCCTGATTCCAGTGCCATGGGATGTGTTTATTGCACAACATTCACCATCCCTGAGGGCTCTGGACACCAAAGAAGTGACAAAGGAACCAGCCCTGAGTCCCCAAACACCCCCTGGGACCATGATGGCATCACAGGGAGCCCACAGAGAAAGCAGCAGCACAGCAACAATCTCTGCAGAGTCGCCTCCTTGGGCAGCTTCTGGAGAGCAAGTGTGGAAGAAGAGCTGAGCTGAGGAGATCGATCCCCTGTGATGATGGAAGGGCTGTTCTGGAGGCCAGCTCTTTCCCAGCAATGCCTGTGCCCTGTCCCTGTCTGCGGGCACAGGACTGTCACACCGCAGGGCTGTGACCAAGCTGCCAGAGCACTCAGGCCTTACCCAAGAAGGAAACTGTGGAGCTGGAAAGGGAAAAAGGCTTGGAAAAGATCAAGCGCTGGTGCTCCCGGGCAGTGCCCTGGTGCCAGGACTCTTTCCCTTTCACCTCTGCACACAGGCACTGCCCTGCAGCTCCAGAGAGGCTCTCAAAGGAAGGGCCTCGGGCAAAAAATCACTGGAAGGTTCTTTATTCTGTTGAAACACACAGAGAACATGTTTCCTCTGTGAAAACCTCCCGGTTAAATAATACATGGAGACATCAAGGCTGAGAAAGGGCACAAGTAATGACATTACTGTTTAGGCAATAATTTGAAAAGGAAAGCAGAGAAAAATGCCAATCCAAATAACCAGTATCTACAACAAAATTTAGTAAAACGTTCCTGAAGACTGGTTGGGCTTCTAGTGAGTAACATTAGGAGAGACATGCAGATGAAGTCAATCATTATGACCCTTTTGAAAAATCATCAAGATATCAGTTTCCTCAGGGCATTTTTGAGCTCCTGGTTCCTCATGCTGTAGATGAGGGGGTTCACTGCTGGAGGAACCACCGAGTACAGAAATTACACCACCAAGTCCAGGGATGGGGAGGAGATGGAGGGGGGCTTCAGGTAGGCAAAGATGCCAGTGCTGACAGACAGGGAGACCACAGCCAGGTGAGGGAGGCACAGGCCAGACTCCAGCAATTCTCCCCCCTGGTGGGGGAGGGGGGGCTGCTGGAAGGATCCTCAGAATTCATTGCCCATGATCTGAAGGGCTGGGGGACTGTGCTGTGTGACAGAGAGCAGGGTTTAGCTCTAGGGAGGGCAGCAGCTCTGCAGGGGATGGCTGGGACGTGCAGGAATCCCCCCTGCCATCATCTTCCAGGCAGCAGCTCTGTTGGGGAAACAGTTCAGAAATATACAGGTTGTGAGCAATCCTGACTTACTTCAACTTAGGCTACATTGGGTTAATACTTATTGAGGCCTAGTTAGAGGCCTGAGAATAAGCTAATGGGAAAGAGATAACTAATTGGCAACAGGAAAGGAAAATAATTATGTGAGAAGATGGTTCCGTGAGAATGGTATGTTGATTGGAATACAAAGCCACCTGCCTGATAACATAATATAAATAAGACTTCTCTATATATAGTGGATGTGAGTTCTTAATAAACGATTTTTCCTGCAATCATATTGATGCGTACATGGAATCCTTAAGCCTCCGCAGATTGTTTTCCCACAAATGGCGCCCGAACAGGGACTAAGGGTGGCCCGGACCAGGGTCTAAGGACGGCCCGGACCAGAGACTCTTATGCTGTTGCTTCCAGGAGTGATAAAGACAGCTGGAATAAGAGGGCGGAGAAGCCAGTCGAAAGGAGATTGCTGCCCCGGCAATCTATGTAGCTGGTGCCCGGCTACCGAATAAAAGAGGTACCTCGGAGTTGAAGAATCTTGCCCTGATCAGGTGAGCGGCTGGGGAGGAGATGGGGTCTACACTCTGATGTACAACAAGAAGAGACAGTAGTTAAGCTCCTCCAATATATTCTCTCTATGAGAGATTTATTACACGAAGGCAGGACCTTACGTGAATTACTGAAATGGGCACAGGGTAGAGACTTGATCCCCTCGATGGGTACTGTTTTTGAGTTACCTACTTGGGAAGCCATAGGTATTGCCCTATGGGATAAAATTAGCGATGGAGATAAGGAGGCACAACGCTTAGCGACACTTTGGAAGTTGATTAAAGAAACCTTAAAAGAAATGAAAAGTGAGAGGTCAGCAGCAGCCTCAGCGTTTGCTGTCTTAATGTTTGATCCACCAGTACTGATGAATGCTCAAAATATGAACTTGACCTCTAAACAGTTATTTGAGACACCTAAAATACCCTTACCAGCACCTGAAGGGACTGTACTGATTCAAACTCAGTCAACTGTGCCATTTGACCCTGGGGGTCGGATGAAAAGTAAAAATGGGACCGAGAAGCAAAACCAAAAGCGACCGAAAACACCATCAGAATCATCAGAGGACCCAGAGGGAGAGAAGTCAGAGAACACAGGCGAGGAATCTTGGAATGCAGACTCCCGACCTTGTGCCTGCCTGCCGCGGCTCCCAACTGCTCTGCCACCTTTCCACCTCGGAAGCCTGATTTATCTTCTTGACCACAGTTGCCATCAATTAATCCTCTGCTTCACCTGTCAACACCATCAGTGCCTGCTATAGAGCAACAACCAAGGAAGGAACTGGGACTCGGAGACAAGCAACTAAGGAAACTGCTGAAGAAGCTGAAAGAACTGGACACCAAGGATGAGTATACCCCTGAAAAAACCCTAATTTTTGCTCCAGGGAACATCCCGAACAATGGGGCACTAATCCATTTTTACCCCCTTATCCATTCCCTATTCCTGCTCCTATTTCCCTTAACCCTTTAACACCCACTGCTCTACCTCTTCCAGATCCAACATGGGGAGGGGAGGGTAGTGGGGGGGGTGGTAATGTGTATCCAGTAAATAGATGGAAGGGAATTATTCAAATGCTATAGCTGAAGGAGAAATGGTTCCCAATATGAGTCCGATGGTTTTCCAGTGATTGTGGGACCAGGAGGAGGAGGTCAATGGGTTGCATTAGATTGGAAAACGATAAAAGAAGCCAAAGGTGCCATCGTGCAGTATGGTTTGAAATCGGTTTGAGTCATTTACTCAATCTCTTTTGCAACATCTTTTTACTACTCAATTGTTGATGCCATATGACACAAAAATGCTCATTAATACTCTAACTTCTTCTCAACAATTGCAATTTCATCATAAATGGTAAATGCTATGTGAAAATGCTGTGATTCCTAGACAGAACACCGATGCATTACACGGAGTGCAAGCACAAATGTTACTCGGTGCTTGTCCTTTTGTATGCGCAGATTTGCAGGCATAGTTTCAAACTGAAGTGTTACAACTTTCACAAGAATTGGCATATAAGGCTTTGCAAATTGTTCATGATCCTGCACAAACAACCCCTTTTCCTTTACAAATATTAAACAGAGGAGAGCAGAGTCATATTCAAAATTTGTGGATCACTTCTATTCAGTGGTAATATTACATCTCAATTTGTTAAAAAAAAAAAAAAAAAAAAAAAAAAAAGAAAAAAAAAAGAAAAGAAAAAAAAAATTTTTTGTATGTCGGCGTATGACAATGCTCATGAAAAAACTAAATGTGCATTAGGACTACTCCCAAAATGGTGCTACAGCAGCCCAATTCTTAGAAGCTGCTTAAGGTAAAAATGCTTAAGATAAAGCTGCTTAAGAACCATCATTGCAATATAGTTCTCAATATTGATGTATATTGTGGTGCATGGTACACTGGTGTTTCATACAGAGATAAAAAACTTGGTTGGTAATCATACTTGCAGTTTTGGTTTAGGAAATTGTACCATTTCATTTTGTTTCAGGGTAACTTTACCAGATTTTAGTGGCAATATCACTTCATTTTTGAATCTTCTAGTGGTTGTTGTTAGTTTTTCTTATATATTGGTGAGAAGTAAGACAAAAAACACAGTTATGAGAATGAGTATGCCTTTTTGGAGGCTGGAAGTTGCTGCGGAGAGTGAGAGTTGCTCCTGGTACGGAGAGCACCTCCACTCCTGCCTCCGCAGCCGCTTCTCGCCACCGCGCACACACTCCTGCTGCTCAGAATATGAGCCCTGCTGCAGACACCACAGCAGAGAAAAAAAAAAAGTGTGTGTGTGTGTGCTTTTGCTGTTTATAGGCTTGGAGTTTTGTCTCTAAACAATTTTATTTGGCTTTTTGGGCTTCAATTTGGCAACCATGGAGGAAACCAGGACTCCACCGTGCCGTGATCCTGGAGGGGTCTGGGGACGCTTTTGGGGCCCCCCGATAAACTCTTGTCGGATAAGCCTCCTCTACCCCCTTGGTTCTACGCGCCAGTGGACATCTGAACTTCCTCATACTAAAAAGTTATTTAAGCCCTTCCACTGTAGTGTGAAATGTGCTTTTAGTATTGTGTTGTATTGATAACAGGTTTTTGTTAATGTTGTAATTCATGTGATCGTTTATATGTTGATTATGGTATGCGTCGTCTATATGTCGATTGTTGATTGTGCTATTCGGTTGCACTGCTAAGCAGATGAACTTAACTTTTGGTATTTTAAAACAGATGCTAAAAGATGTTGATAGTGTCAGACATGCAGTTTTACAATATTGTGCTGCCACTGACATTTTATTGTTAGCTTTTAGGTTATGTTTGTGAAGACTTGGATAGAGTGTATTTGCATAAATTTAGCTGATCATTCAGAGTCAGTTCACAACCAAAAACGATATATTAAGATAACATGAAAAAATTAACTGTTGCATATACTGGGTTAAATGAATGGTTAAATCATTTAAGGATATGGGGATAGCTTAGAGATTTAATTAGACAAGGTTTATCAATTATATTTGTTATTACTGGTTTTGGAAAAAAAAAAAAAAAAAAAAAAGGGACCAAGCGCGATGTCAGGACATCGCTGGAGTGGACCCGAGAGGGACAGATCGTTTTGCCCCCTAATGCAAGACTATTTGCTTTGGTTGCTGTGAACTTCCACAGACCTGCAAATAGCCTTGGCACAGTTTGGTGGGGAAATAACGAATTCTTATCCCTCATATCGCTTGTTACCACTTTTATCTAACATGCAGTGGGAATCATGTAGTTTTTTGTCTGACAGTCCAGTGGACGGCTTAACGGTCTTTACGGATGCTGGAAGAAAATCCCATAAAGCTGTTGTCACCTGGGAGGAGACGCCTGGGCAATGGCAAGAACATTTAATTCAAAGGAAGTCATTTGACTCTTTGCAAACCCTTGAACTCACCGCAGTTAGTTGGGTTTTTGAAACGTGGAAAAATACTGCTGTAAATATAGTCTCTGATTCACTTTATGTAGTAGGTATTGTTTTGAGAATGTATCATGCTATTTTGAAGGAAATTTCAAATAAGCATTTGTATTTCTTATTGCAGAAGTTATTAAGACTCTTAGCAGAAAGAGAACATCCTTATTTTATCACTCATATCCAGAGTCATTTTAGTGACCAAGGTTTGGCTATTGGTAATAACCGAGCTGACTATTTAGTTGCACCAGCGTGGACTGGTCCTTCTGTTGATGTTTTTTCACAGGCTCGACAATCTCATGCATTTTTTTTTTCATCAATCTGCTAAAGTCCTAGCGAAGCAATTTCATTTACCTCTGGGGGATGCCCAGGGAATTGTGAAATCTTGACCTGATTGCCAAAAGGTTGATCTTGGTATTGGGATGGAAGTCAATCCTAAAGGTTTGAAATCCTTGGAACTGTGGCAAATGGATGTCACTCATGTACAACAGTTTGGACGCTTAAAATATGTGCCTGTTGTTATAGATACTTTTTCTATGGCTGTTTGGGCCTCTGCTCAGACTGGTGAGGCAACGAAACATGTTATCAGACATCTATATGTATCCTTTGCTGTTCTTGGAGTACCTCAGTCTATTAAGACGGACAATGGCCCCGCTTATACTTCTGCTCGTTTTCGGCAGTTTTGTGGACAATGGGGTATTCGACATGCTACTGGTATTCCGCATAACCCTACGGGTCAAGCAGTAGTGGAACGTTGCCATTCAGTACTAAAGACACTCCTTGAAAGACAAAAACGGGGGGAGGAAGGGAGTCCTCCTCAGGACCGGTTAAGTAAGGCTGTATATGTCATGAACTATTTACGCCTTACAGGAGAACGTACAGAACCTCCGATACTGATTCACCAAAAAGCTTTAGCAGACTTTGCTTCAGAACCTTCCACAAAATTTTGGTGGAATTCAAGAATTCCATCACTGGACAATGGGAAGGGCCAACAGAGGTGAAACTGACTGGTCGAGGTTTTATGTGCTTACCTACAGGTACTGGAGTACGTTGGGTACCAAGCAGATGGATTCGACCATGGAAACAAATGCCTTTAAATATGGATTCACAAGTGATAATATTTCTGATACAAGTATTTGGTTTGGGAGATTGTACTGATTTATTTTTTTTTAGGCTGATTCCACCAGATTTTAGTAGTAATAGTGTTTTGGTTTTTAAAGTTTTTGGTAGGTGTTGTTAAATTTTTCTCATATATTGGTAAGGAGTATGACAGATTCATGAGAATGTTTTTCAGAGGCCAAGAAATGCTGCGGAGAGAAAGAAATTTCCCCCCCCCCCCCCCCCCCCCCCCCGACTCTTTCCCCCACGGCTGCTTCTCAACCCCCCTTCGTGTGCCTGGCGATTGCTCCCAGCAAGCCTGCTACAGCTGTAGGTGCTGCCTCTGCCCCCGCAGATACTGTAGCTGTGAGCCCTGCTGGGAGGGGGAGGAAAGGACACCTCATAGCCTCATTAAAAAAAAAAAAAAAAAAAAAAAAAAGTTTCTCTAAAAAAAATTTCTTCTCTATGAAACAGAAGTGGGAAATATTTTTACATTGTTCTGGGCATCAAATGTCCAGGCCTGAATCTTGGTAGATAATAACTTGAGGGTTACCTGCTACTCATGAAAGATAGTGATATTTTCTTTTCCTTGAAAGGAGATTTTCGCTATCCATGAAATAAAAATAATTTGGCTTCAATTAGGTTGCATCACTACTCTGCTTTTATGCAAACTCCAGATATTTTAAAACAACTTACTTTGATGGGCACATTGATTATAATTTGATCTATTATTTGAGAAGAATTTAAAAGATGCTCAAAGCTGCATTGCAAAATACTGTATACTATGCAGGGAGTGGTGTGATAGAAAGAAATTTCCTCTAGTTTGAAACCATTAGAACACATGATTCGATAATAAAACTATTTTCATTACAGTCAAAAAAAAAAAAAAAAAAAAAAAAAAAGAAGGAAAGAAAAGGGAAGAGCGGATACCCCTATGAGAAGAAAAAAGAGCATGACCTCATGATGAGAGCACTAATGAGTTATCAATAACATTTGTGATCAAACTGGTCAATGCAACAATTAGGCCTAGAATATAAGTGAAAATTTGAAATTTGGGTTTCTTGCTGTTTCATTTGTATCACACATAGCAAGAGGAAAAGCCTTTGGTAAGATTTGATAAAAATCATAAAATATACCAGTTAGCTTGTTGACTTACAGATTTAATTAGGCAAGGCTTATCAGTTATATATGTTATTATTGCTTTTATATTACTAGTATGTTATTATTACCTTTGTATTAGTATATATGTTATTATTGCTTTTGCATTATTGGTATGTTATTGCTTTTGCATTATTAGTATGCTGTTTATGACAATATATCATTAGCATGTTATCTTATGTAATGAAATAAGTCAGAATTGCTCAAAAAACAAAAAGGGGAATATGTTGGGGAAACAGTTCAGAAATATACAGGTTGTGAGCAATCCTGACTTACTTCAACTTAGGCTACATTGGGTTAATACTTATTGAGGCCTAGTTAGAGGCCTGAGAATAAGCTAATGGGAAAGAGATAACTAATTGGCAACAGGAAAGGAAAATAATTATGTGAGAAGATGGTTCCGTGAGAATGGTATGTTGATTGGAATACAAAGCCACCTGCCTGATAACATAATATAAATAAGACTTCTCTATATATAGTGGATGTGAGTTCTTAATAAACGATTTTTCCTGCAATCATATTGATGCGTACATGGAATCCTTAAGCCTCCGCAGATTGTTTTCCCACAGCAGCTCCCTCTCCATCCCTGCCCATCTCTGCTGCCTGCAGCTCTTTCTCTGTCCACAGCTCTCCTCCCTGTCAGTGCTCACAGCCCCCATCCCACCCACTGAGTGCTCAGCTCTGCCCTGCAGGCCCCTCCTGGCAAAAGCGGGACCTGTCCAGGGGCATCTCTAGCTGTGCAGGGGCTCAGGAGCAGCTCAGACAAGGGATGAGGAGAACTGGGGTCTCTGTGCCTTCTGCAGAGTGCAGAAAGGGCTTTCCATGCCCTGGAGAGACAAGTGGAAGTAGAGCCTGAGGAGAGCCCAGCCAGGAGCAGGAAAGCCCTGCCCTGAAGAGACTCCTGAAAAGTCCCCTCAGAAATCTTCTGGGCATCAGCTGGAGCTGTGAGCAGCCCTGAGCAATTCATCCCTCTCTCACCAGCACCGGGAGCCTGCCCTGTGCTCCCTGTCTCCTGCCAGCCACAGCTTCTGCCAGCACCAGGGAGCTCCCCAGGCAGGCTCCTCTGGCTCTGCAGCTTTAGGAGATGCCTCCAGGAACTGCACCAGCTTCACTGCCCTGCACCAGACACTCACCATGTCAGAAGCTGGGAAGGTTCTCCTCCACTCAGCTGGCACTCATCCCCTCCATCTTCACCCCCTTGAAGCTCTCTCTGCCTTGCTCATCTCCCCCAGCTACCCTGGCAGTGCCCTCAGCCCTGCTGCACTCTGCAGAGGAGCTGCTCCTGCCCAGAGCTGTCTCTCTGCAGCACTGCCCACTTGCCAGAAGCTCCCTCCATCCCAGGAGCCCAGCTCACAGCTGTCAGGAGCCCTCTGGGGGGTTGATGCTGAGCCCATGACATTTGCTCAAGAGGCAAGGAGAGGAAGCTGCAGAAGCTTCTTTCTCCACAAGAAAGTCCAAGGCAGAGTCCAAGTCACAAGTTTCCAAAGTTTCTTGCCATGTGTGTGCCTGGGTCCCCCTGAAGGACAGCCCTGAGAAAGCAGCGTCCCCTGCAGGGTGTGGGGGGAGCAGAAAGCAGGAGGCAGTGATGGCAGGTGGGGAAAAGGAAAGTGAAGGTGGCTCTGGTGCTGAGGAAGCCTGGCTGTGTGTCAGGACTGCAAAGGGCCCATCCCTGAGCCCATTCCCCAAAGGTGCCAGCCCTGAGCCCCAGCCCCTGGCAAGGGAGTGAGATCCTGTGTAGAGTAACAAGGCAACCAGGTGCCTCTAATTGCCAAGGAGTGGGTGTGAGCTTGTATCAAGTCCACCTGTGCCTGGTTAAGGCAGGCCCCCTACTGAGCATGAGCAGGACCAGGGGGCCAATAAAAGGTGAGGCTCACACCCACGGAGCAGCTCCCTCTTGGCCTAGCCAACTGAGGTGTCAGTAGCTGCTTGAGCCAGAGGACTGGTCTAGGCAAGTTCCACTCTGTGAGCTATAGACTTAAAGCACTGCTCGCAAGTCTCTATTACAACACCTGGTTACACTTTGAAGCGCCGATCCCTAAGAAAGGTTCATCTCCCTACATCTGGTGGAGAATGCAAGTATAGACCTCAGTCTAGCCCGTGTTCAGACAAATCCGGAAAAAGGGATCCAATCCAGCATGAACCGCCATTAGCGGAAAACCTGAGGATTCGGGTAAGAAGATCCATTACCTTTCTCTCAATTCTATTGATCAACCAAGAAAAAGAAAAAAAGATGGGGCTTTCATCAAGGACTCTCCTCCTCCCCGTCCTCTGTGGCTGTGTGGGAACTCTGGAGAGAGGTTAGTGACCTACTGAATAACCTCTATGATCAAGAAGTTCACAAAAACATAACTGGAGTAGGTGCTACCTGGGAAGTGGTGATCAGTGCTTTAAAAGAAATGAAAGCTGAGGCGAAGGCTGCCCTCACTGTGATTGCAGCACTCCTGCCAACTGCCAGCATTGATATTAGAACACCACCACCTGAAGCAGCATCCGGCGTAGTCTCAACAGCACCTCTGCTACCTCCTGAGGACGAAAAAGCCCAAAGGGCGTTCCTAGGATTAAGGGACAACAGCCTTGCCATCAAGGGCATGAGAGGGAAGGAGCACCATTCCATAGCCGAATTCCTCTCAGATATCAGGCTGGAGGAAGAAAAGGAAGTACCTGCTCCGAACACCGAAAGTAATGCGAAGATGCCGACAGCCCATGCCCCCGAGATGGGCAGCTCCAGCTGCTGCTTGAAATCACCCTTACTGCCACCTCCCAGCTCAGAAAAAGAGCATGGGAAAGAAGCAGCCACCCCATCAGCTACATCCGTCGGCCCAGAGTATACAGTAAAAGCCCTACTAGAACAAATGAATCAGGCAATGAAGTCTCTAGAAAAAAGAATGATGGACATGGAACAACGCTCATCCTTCCGTAACTATCGAGACCCATCCACTCTCCCTGATGATGACGAGGAAGACATTCCAACACCACTGCTATCAAGACGGAACAATCAAGGCATCAAAGGTACTGGAAAACCCCGACCCGGAAGATGGTCTGGAGTCATCTGTGATGCCATCCTCAAAGGGGATTGGGAGGCCAGCACTGTTGCTTGCCCTGTTCTGCACGATAACAATGGGCCACCTCAATTTGAACAGCACAGCTGGAAAACCTTGCAGCAAGCTAAGAAGACCCTAAGAGACGGAGGATTAAAATCAGAAAGTGGTCAAGCTGTTCTGGACTGGCTATTCACCGCGGACACCAATTGTCCCCACAACTGCCGCAACCTGGCCAGGTACCTGCTTACCCCATCCCAGCAGATTGTCTGGGTCAAAGAACGGGAACGCCTGGCCCAGGCAGAGGCAAACCGCCCTCGAGCACCCGGTGACCCCCTGTCAGGGGTAACCGCCGAGATGCTCACGAGCTTGGGACGATATGCAGACATCCAAGTCCAGCTGCAGTTCCCGACTGTGCTGCACCACATTGCCGCGTACTTAGCCCGCCAAGCCTTCAACGTGGTCCCAGAGCCCACTCCAGTCCCTTCGTTTACTGCCGTTAAACAAGGGATGAATGAGCCATTTCAACACTTTGTTGATAGACTCTGGCAGTCTATCACGGCTCAATCGGAGCTGGGAACAGAACAGAGGGAATCCATGTTTAAGTTGCTGGCATTTGAAAACGCGAATCCAAAAATGAAGTCGCTGTTCTCCACATTACCAAAGACAGCTGACGTTTCAGAAATGCTCGAGGTATCTTCCAGGGCCACCCAAACGCAACAATACCAAGGCATGGCCAGTGCCTTTGCTGCCGCCCTGGAACCCACCCAGAAGCTCCTCGCAGCAGTGGCACAAAGACTAGACGGAAGGGGAAATCGATTCAAAAGGAGAAATCGATCAAGAAAATCCACCCCCATCTGTTTCCGATGTGGAGCCACAGGCCTCTCGGCAAGAGTCTGCTCAGCCACAGTGTGGTGCGACCGATGCCAGAAAGATAACCATAACAACCTGGCATGTAGGTCCACAAAAAACGGAAGATGCAGCGCGCAAGGCCCCCGCGCCAGGACACAAGTAGCCGGGCCAGCGCTCTACACCAGCTTCCCGCCCCAGCCACAAGGGGAAGCCTGGGCATCGATGTGCCCTCAGCAATAGATATTACGCTGACAACAACACAGTTTTACCGGTTACCGACAGGGATATACGGACTGATATACCAGGAAAATAGCACTGTCGGAGCCTTACTAATGGGTCATTCTTCCACTGGAGTTGCAGGACTTATTGTGCTCCCAGGAGCCATAGATGCGGATTATACAGGGGAAATAATGATTACCTGTTTCACATTAACGCCCCCCCCGATAATCAAAGCAGGAACCCGGCTAGCACAACTGGTCCTCCTCCCAAAAATGAATCTGGGAAAGAACGCCCCCACGGCATGAAGCAGTCAGGGCTTTGGTTCTTCTGGAAGCACTCTAGTGACCTTGGTGCAACAAATGAAGACAAGGCCCATCATTATTGTGAAGTTGACCGCTGGAAAAGAGGTCAAGACCTTTTCCATGATGATGGACACTGGGGCTGATGTCACAATAATCAACCTCAATGTGTGGCCTCGTCATTGGAAACTTGTCACTGCCCACGATGCCGTCCAGGGAGTAGGTGGTGGCTCCAACCTCTTTCAGGCCCTTGAACCGGTGCAATTGCAGTTTCCTGAAGGTCAAAAGGTAACCGTACGTCCATATGTGTTGCTGTACCAGGGCAACTTGGAGGATTGATCGGCAGGGAAGTGATGAGCCAACTAGGAGCCATCCTTTCCATCCCTGAACCCACCCGACCCCCTCAACATTTTCAGTAAGGGCCACTGCAGAAGTGCCGCCAACCCCCAGATTGCAATGGAAGACAGACACCCCTGTCTGGGTGGAGCAGTGGCCTCTATCGAAAGAGCGACTAAAAATCGCCAACTGCCTAGTAAAGGAGCAGCTGGATGCAGGACACATCCAGCCGTCCATCAGTCCTTGGAACACGCCCATCTTCGTGGTTCCGAAAAAGACGGGAAAATGGCGACTATTACAAGATTTACGTAAGGTCAACAACCAGATGTGGCCAATGGGCGCCCTCCAACCTGGGTTGCCATTACTTACAATGTTACCAAGAGGTTGGCATTTTCTGGTTATTGACCTCAAAGATTGCTTCTTCAATATTCCCCTACATCCGGAAGATACAGCTCACTTCGCATTCACCATCCCTTTGGTCAACAAAAGCGAACCGGCGAAGCGTTACGAATGGGTAGTGTTGCCACAGGGGATGAAGAACTCCCCAACAATATGCCAAATGTATGTGGCATGGGCACTATCGCCGATCTGCAAAGAAATGCCGGAGACGTTAATATACCACTACATGGACGACAAACTGTTCTGCTAGGAAGCCCCGTTCCCTGACAACTTTAGTCAAATATTGACCAACCGACTAAAGACAAAAGGACTAATAGTAGCTCCGAAGAAAGTGCAGACACAATCGCCCTGGAGCTACTTAGGGTGGCAGGTCACTCATGCTATGGTGAGACCACAAAAACTGGAAGTAATAAGCTCAATTAAAACATTGAACGATGCCCAAAAGCTAGTGGGCGAACTTCAATGGGTTCGACCCATTATAGGTCTCACCAACGCGGACATCCACCCCTTTTTGTCGCTATTGCGGGGCACGCAACCAGATGCGATAGTGGACTGGACCGATAACCATACCAATGCGTTAAAACGGGTCGTCCACAAACTGGCAACCGGCTTTGTAGATCGACGAGATGCCACCCAAGCCATCAGAGTCTGGGTATGTAATCACCCCTCATTCCCATTCGTGCTGTTGTTACAGGACTTTAATTGGCAAAAGGAAAATGGGGAACATCACCGTGACAACTGTGACTGGAAACACAATCAGAGCTCTACAAAATCAGACTCAAAAGCCATCTTGGAATAGCTATTCCCACCACACACAGCCCAGAAAGGTATCTGGCAGCAAACTGAGATAACAGCGTTCCTGATACGGAAGGGTCGACAGCGTTTCCTGGAAGTAGATGGTCAAGAGCCTGGATGGATCAGCATCCCTATCAAAACAATCGATTTTGATTGGCTACTGCAACGCTCCACACCTCTACAACTCGCCTTATTCGAATACGCTGGGGAAATCCGTCATGGAGGCCCAAAGCACAAGCGCCTACAGGCCATCAGCCAGTTCCATTGGAAAGAGCGACCAATTGTTTCAGAGCGTCCAGTGTCTGGCATCACAGTATTCACTGATGCTGGAAAAAGGTCGAAAACGGCCGCCTGCGTATGGCGGGATAAAAGACAGTGGAAACAACACCTGATTCCGGGCACTGACGAAGATAACCTACAGACTCTGGAACTACTGGCTATTATTTGGGCCTTAACACAATGGCGACGTGTCCCCCTTAATATCGTCTCCGACTCGCAATATGCAGTAGGAGTGGCGAAGTGTATTGAGGATGCTCTTTTCAAGCCAGTACAAAACAAGCGGCTATTGGAGCTCTTTCTTACGTTACAACGCGTGCTGAAAATTCGCACAGAACCGTGTTGCATCTTACACATCTGAAGTCATAACACTTCTCTGGAACTAGGAGAAGGAAATGCAAAGGCTGACTCCTTGGTCAGCCTAGGATTACAGGGTCCCGTAAGTCAGTTCGCGAAGGCTCAAAACAGCCACTCCTTATTCCATCAAAATGCCAGGGCATTGAAGTGCATGTTTTCTATTCCATGGGAAGACGCAAAAGGGGTTGTCAAAGCATGCCCTCAGTGCGCACAATTTGGCCCTGCCCTAGGAGTGGGAGTCAATCCATGCAGACTGCAGGCGGGAGAGATCTGGCAAATGGATGTCACCCACATCCCAGAATTTGGACGTCTCAAATATGTCCACGTGACAATAGACACCTTTTCGGGCATGCTCTGGGCGACAGCTCAAACGGGGGAAAAGGCTTTACATGTGGTCCGTCATCTGACTAACTGCTTTGCTGTTATGGGGGTCCCTCAAGTAGTAAAAACCAACAATGCACCTGCTTATACAGGTGGAAAAGTCAAGCAGTTTCTTGCTACTTGGGGAGTAAAACACATTACAGGAATCCCCCATTTGTCTACAGGCCAGGCGATAGTAGAAAGAGCTAATCGCACCCTGAAGACGTATCTACAAAAACAAAAAGACAGGAAAGACATGGACCCACAGATGCGGCTTGGCAAAGTGCTTTTTACACTAAATTTTCTCAGTCTAAGCCGCGATTCACAGCACCCCCCTGTGTTACTCCACTACTCGTCCCAGAAGATCAACCGCATGCCAGAAGTCCAAATCAACTACAAGGACCCATCTACAGGTCAGTGGGTAGGGCCCAAACCGCTACTGTTTACCGGAAGAGGTTATACTGTGTTTCCACAGACTCCGGACCTCTTTGGGTACCCAGTAAGTGGTAAGTGGACACGCCCTGCCGCAAGCAGATCTCTAAGGAACAACGATGCATCAGCCAGCGGTTCAAACTGAATAACCTTGACAAATTCGCCCGCTTGGACATTGTATGATTTTTCTTATTTGTTGGTTGTATTCTTCTAATAAAACAAAACAAAACAAAAAAAAAAGGGGGGGGGGGGGAATGTAGAGTAACAAGGCAACCAGGTGCCTCTAATTGCCAAGGAGTGGGTGTGAGCTTGTATCAAGTCCACCTGTGCCTGGTTAAGGCAGGCCCCCTACTGAGCATGAGCAGGACCAGGGGGCCAATAAAAGGTGAGGCTCACACCCACAGAGCAGCTCACTCTTGGGCTAGGCAACAGAGAGGCCAGTAGCTGTTTGAGCCAGAGGACTGGTCTAGGCGAGTTCCACTCTGTGAGCTATAGACTTAGAGCACCACTCGCAAGTCTCTATTACGACACCTGGTTAGACCTTGAAGCGCCGATCCCTAAGAAAGGTTTGTCTCGCCACAATCCTGTCCCTCCCTCAGTGCTCTTCTCCTGGCAGCACTGGGATGTGGAGATGGGCAATGGCAAGGGCAGGACTATGGCACGGCACCTACCAGCCTGCTGCACATGGACAAGGAGGCCCTGAGCCCCAGTGCTGCTGGAAGCTCCACTTGTCTCCCCATGGCCATCAGGGACAGAGACAAGAACCATCAGCAAAGTCATGGAGAGCTCTGCCAAGTGTGCCTCCAGCTTTTCCACAGCTTTTCCCTCTCTTGTCTCCAGCACAGTCTGTCCTGGGCTGTCCCATCCCCTGTGCCTCTAGCCCTGCAGGCTCTGCTCCTTCACCCGCCTGCCCCACCTTGCTGTCCCCTTCGTCTCCTGACATCTCTGTGTCCTCCCTGCCTCTGCCTTGGGACACAGAGCCTTGGGCTGATCCAGGCTCCTTCTGGGAGATGTGGTATTCCCCAGCATGTCCCTTGCACTCACATTTCTTTCTTCTGCTCTCCACTCCAGGCACCCCCAGCTGCACTTTGGGCCATTCTTTCTTGCTGAAGCTGTTTCCCAGTGTGAAGAAAAGCTCCACCAAGCCCAAACCCACCCTTCAGGCACTCCCAGGAGCCTCCTGTACTGCCCTCAGAGTCCACAACATTGAGCCTTGACCCATCAACTTCTGCAGACTGGGCATCACTTGGGTTCTCCAAACCCCATCTTGGGAGAGCTCTGGGAATTCCCCATGGTAACTGAGATGGCTGAAGGTCATATCATCAGAGAATCACAGAATCACCGAATTTTTTTGTTTGGAAGGGACCTCTCATGCTCATCCATTTCAACCCCCTTCAGTAATCAGGGACACCCTCAGCTTGATCAGGTTGCTCAGAGCCATCTCAACCACCTCACTGGGCAACATGTGCCATTTTTTCCACTACTCTCATGATGAGAACTTTTCCCTAACATCCAATTCACATTCACTCTTTTCTAACTTCAACCCATTGCCTTTCATTCTATCAGTCCAGGCTCTTGCAAGCAGTTCCTCCTCAGGCTTCCACTAGGAATCCTACTGGAATGTCCATTGTGCTAGAGTCAGTACCACACAGGAGGATGAAAGAGGGGAAGGAGAAAACTTGTGTTGAAATTAAAGGGATTCCACATCTCTGCAGTGGTAGATGTAGCTCTCAATACTGAGTAGGAAAGGAGAAGTCTGCCTTACAGAATATTCAGTACTCTGAGTGTGCAAACACAAAGAAAGTTCTCAGGAGCAGCCAACATTGATTTACTAAGGAGGAATCTTGCTTGACTAACCTGATATCCTTCTGCAAAGGGATGACCAAATGGGCAGATGAAGGGAGAGCAGTGGATGTCATATACCTTGACTTCAGTAAAGCTTTAGACACTGTTTCCCAAAACATCCTCATAAGAAAACTGAAGAAATGAGGAACAGAGGATTGGACTGTCAGGTGGATTGGTAACTGGCTCAACAACAGAGTTCAGAGGGTTGTGATGAGTGGCGCAGAGTCAAGTTGGAGGCCTGTGACCAGTGGTGTTCCCCAGGGATCAGTACCGGGTCCAGTTTTAGTCAGTCTCCTCATCAACGACCTGAATGAGGGGATGGAGTGTATCCTCAGAAAGTTCACTGGTGATCCGAAGCTGGGAGAGGTGGCTGAGGCACCAGAAGCTCTCCATGAGATCTGGAAAGCCTGCAGAGCTGGGCAAAGGTGAACTTCATCAAGTTCAATAAGGACAAATTTAGAGTCCTGCATCTGGGAAGGAAAAACACCAACCACCAGTGCAGATGAGGGGACATCCTGCTGGAAAAGAGCTCCACAGAGAAAAATCTGGAGTCCCAGTAGACAGGAAATTCTCCAGGGGTCAACAATGGGTCCTTGTGGCCAAGAGGACCAATGGTGTCATGGGGTGCATCAGGAAAAGTGTGTCCAACAGATCTTGGGAGGATTTCCTACCCCTCCACTCTGCTCTGTAGGACCACACCTGAAATACTGGATCCAGTTGTTCAAGGGGCAGCAATCTACTGGAGAGTGGGCAGGGCAAAAAAAGGCATAGGGTGCACCTGGCCTATAGCAAGCCCTTTGCCATGCTCTACCATTGTCCTGTTGTAGCCAGACTGGTGATGTCTGGATTGAATAGGTGGGTGATGTGGTGGGTGGGAAGTTCACGAGATGATGAGGGTCACAGTGCCATCAGGGATCCAAAGTCCTCCTGGCAAGCAGTGATGGTGCCTCAGTGTCCAGAAGTTGTGCCAACACTGTTTGCTGTCTTTATAATCCCCCTGTGGGGTGGGACAAAAGGCACTTTCAGCCCCTTTTTGCATGAAGCCATGCTGGGGAAGCCCTTGAGCAGCCTCATCTGGTTCATCCTACCTTGAGCAGGGCACTCAGACAAGGAGATTCTCAGGGGTCTCTTCCAGCCTGAGGTATTCTGTGATTCAGAATCATCTGGAGGGTCATGGGAATGATCTGTAGGAAACATAAACCCCATGTTCAAAAGGGAAAGAAGGAAGATCCAGGGAACTCCAGGCTGGTCATTTACACCTCTGTACCCCATAAGGTCATGGAGCAGATCCTTCTGGAGGCACTGCTGGAGCAGAAGAAAAATGAAGAGGTGACTGGGTATAATCAACACAGCTTCCCCAGGGGAAAACCGTGCCTGAAAAACCTTGTGGCCTTTCTATGGGAATATCACAGCATCAATAGACAAGGGAAGAGACTCCAAGGTCAGCTACCTGGACCTGAGCAAAGCCTTTGACACTGTCCCACACAAGGTCCTGGTCTCCAACCTGGTAAAAGATGGGTTTGATGCATCTGATGATGGACAGACCACTGGGTAGATAACTGCCTTGATGGCTGCACCCAAAGTGTGGCCACAAGGATGATCAGAGGGCTGGAGCACCTCTCCTATGAAGACAGACGGAGAGACTTGGGGTTATTCAATCTGGAGAGGAGAAGGCTCCGAGCAGACCTCAGCCTTCCAATACCTGAAGAGGGCTACATGAAAGCTGATTAGGGACTTGAGGATGTCAGGTAGTGATAGGACAGGGGGAATGGATTCAGATTAGAGGAGAGTAGCTTTAGATCAGATCTTAGGAAGAAGTTCTTCACCATGGGAGTAGTGAGCCCCTGGCACAGGGTGCCCAGAGAGGTGGTGGAAGCCCCATCCATCCCTGGAAATTTTTAAGGCCAGGCTGGATGGGGCTCTGAGCAACCTGATCTAGTGGGAGGTGTCTCTGCCCATGGCAGGGGGGTTGGACAGATAAAACTGGGCTTACTAGAGAGGAACCTGGAAATGGCACATCAGTACCCACTGGTCATCTTGGGGAGGGGGGCTTTAACCTGAAGTACCTGCAGGGAGGGATCCAAGATGGCAATGATCACCCCACCATCACCACTAAAACTGATCTGCGATGAAACCAGGCCATCCAGAGGAGTGTAAAATGTTCCTTGGCTGTTTCCTTAAATAGGAACCAAAAGATTAGCCTCCTGAAGTGTATGGATACAAACACAAGCAGCCTGGGAAATCAAATCAAGATGAGGAACTGGAGCTCCATGCCCAGTCAGGTAGTTCTGATATCATAGGAACAACAACTGAAACATGGTGGGAAGGGTCACAGGACTGGAGGATCATGACAGAAGGCTATGGGCTGTTCTGTAAAGACGCAGAAAAGAGAAATGCCTCAGAATCAGCTCCTCAAACACCCAGAGCTTTTGCCAGCTGTGCTACTCGAAGCATTTCAAGCACACCCAATCCAAACACAGCTCTCACAGCAGCCACAGTGCCTCTGCCATCAACATCTTGAAGCAGGGGAAAGGAACCGCTCTGAGAGCTGCAGGGCAGAGGAGAGGGGCAGCTGAGAGCAGTCCCTGAGGGGAGAGCAGTGCTGGAGCAGAGACACCTTCCCCTCTGGGGAAAGGAGAGAGGGGAAGGGAGAGAGACTGAGGGGCTGGAAACTCAACTGCACAGCTGGCATGCAACAGCCCTGCTGGAAAGGAAAAGAAGGACATCTAGATACAGAAAGATAAAAGCCATCTCACCTTCCTGCCCCTTGCCCCCAGCCATGCTCAGAATGTTTAAATGTGACATTTTTCGAAAATTTAATGTATTCCAGTTAAATGCTGACCTCACTCTCGTGCAGGGTGTTCCAGGGCTGCAGATCCCCATCCCCATCTGCCCCTCTGTGCTCCTCCATGAGCTGCAGATCCCCATCTGCCCCTCCGTGCTCCTCCATGGGCTGCAGGGGACAGCTACCCTCTCCACACAGCCTGCAGGGGAACTTCTGTTCTGGCCCTTCCTTCAGTCACTGACCTTGGGGTCTTGTGGAGGGCTGGCAGCAGGCTTCCACCTCCTTCTCCAGGGACATCTTGGGCATTTTCTGCCACAGACATTCCATGGTCACCCAGGGCAGCTGCTGACTCCTGAGGGAGGTGCTCTCCCAGATATGGGCACCCCAGGTCTTCACACCCCTTATATACCCCCAGGGTCACCATGGAGACCCCCATGCCAATGGTGTCCAGGCACCAGGTCTTCCATCACAAAGCCCTGGTGGTGGCTGTGGAGATGCCCAGGCCTAGAACTCGCTGGGACTCTGTCACAGAATCATGGAATCATGGAATGGGTTGGGTTAGAAGGGTTCAAGATCATCTAGTTCCAACGCAACCTATTCCATGATTCCATGATCGCACTCAAATTAAGCCAACCCTGCCCCTGTGCCCATGGAACTCACTTCATAATCCCATCCAAAGCATCAGCCTCACTCAGCAATAGTGTCTCTTGGAGCTGCTCCAGGATGAGCTTCCCGTGCTCTTCCTGCTGCATGATCCTACAGATAACTCCCATGACCCTCCAGATTTTCCTGGTTTTTATTCCCATCGGTTCTGAAACATTCAGACACAAAGAATTCTCTCTGGCAGGAACAGATTAGGAATGACCAAACCCATTTGACCTGAAGGGTTTTGGGCAGCCTGTATCATAGCAGTCAAACCTGCAAGAGTTACCAAGACTTGGGACTGCTCAGCACTAAAGCTTCAAAGCAATCTGTGAATGGAGTTTGCTCTGGAATTTTGGGACAACTTCATCTACCTTGGATTTAGCCTCTCCCATTGTTTTTTCCAAGCCCAGGTTGGCTTCCTCCAGGTTCCTGGAGTGAAGCTTCTGCCACAGACAGCTTTTTAATGTCAGCTCTCTGACATTAAATGAAATGGTTAGATGAGCATGAAAAAAGTTATAAGGACATGAATTCTGTCTTTAACTTATTTGATTGTACCGTTACAACTGCCTTGACTTCAAAAAGTAGGAAAATTTTGCCTGCCACCAGCAGTCAGCCCCTGCAAACTCATGGAGCAGCTCATGGAGATTTCTCTTTTCTAATACATAAAAAAATAATATATTATATACTATAGATAATATTATACTTTTTGAAGAATACACCAGCATACACTAATCTCATCACTATTCACAGACAAACAGTGTCTAATTACTCAACAGGACTAGTTCCTGTTTTCCAGAAAATAAAAATTAACAAAATGGGTACAGCAACTTTTAAAACTTTGCTCTGTCTGGGACTGGTTGAGTTTGCAGAAAAAAACTTTAACATTCTCATCAGTCTTCTGACCAGTTAATTAGCCTAACACAGCCAAACAGAAGAAATTTAAAGATTGCTGCACATCACAAAATAGAGAAGAGAAAGCTTAGTGGCTGAAATTGACCTTTGTGAGGAACAGGCAGTCCCAAAAGACAGAATGCAGAAATGAACAGCAGAACATAGAGCCTTCAACACTGCAAAAAGTGTGTCCTTTACCTCCACTTTTTTGAAGTTTTTCAGCCTTATAGTTTAAGACTTGTTCTCTTAAACCAGCACACTTGGTCTTTAATTCCTTGTTCATCTTTTCCAGTGTGGAAACTTGCTTTTCAGCAGAGTTTGTGGGAAATGCCATTAAAGCATCCCTGTGCAGCAGCTGATGGAATAAATGGCTTTCCCTCTGGAGCTGGGCCAATGCCTCCTGTGTGGACAGAATCACAGAAACACAGAATCATTAAGGCTGGAAAAAACCTCTAGGAACCTCCAGTCCAACTGGGAAACCAACACCACTCAACCATGTCCCAAAAGTGGGAATAATGTGCTCCACTCTCCCCTGAGGTGTTACACAGGACTCCAGACCCTTCTGCCCAGCCCTGCCCCAGATGCCACACACCAACAGGATGCCTGCCCTATTCCCCTCATGAATGCCCTCAGAAAAAAGCCTTTTCAAACACTTCCCGACATGGCCAAACACACACATGTTTTGCAGAGGCAGGGAAAGCTTCAAAGGGCACAACATTTCAGGGCTTCTTGCATGAGCTTTCTTGTAGGGGAACAACATAAGGAGTCTGCTAATCACCAAGGAGTGGGTGTGAGCCACTACACCTGTGCCCAGTTGAGGCAGGGCCCCACGGAGCATGCGCGAGGCCGTGGACCAATAAACAGTGAGTCCCACATCCACCAGGAGCTCACTCCAGAGCTAGCTTCGAGCGTGGCTGGTTGCGTCCTCAGCAGCAGGCTAACCTCGCAGCAACTCTACATTAGGCTACGTCGCTCATCTATCCAGCCCGGCGACGCCAACCTCGCTCTCCTCCCGCTACACTTTCTCTTACAAAGGGGAAGACCAGGCATGTCTAATCACACACATCTGTCTGTTACAAATCTCCCTCTTCCTTTCAATATGCATTTTGCTTTGGGAAAAAAAAAACATTTGACTGCATTGTTTGTCTGCACAGAACAGCAGGAACAACACTGGTCAAAACTGAAGGAAACCAGCTGGAAACAAAGCAGCAGTGCAGCAAATATCCAGCATCTGGCAAGGATTTTTCCCCATCCTAGGAGGACTCTACCAACTTCAGACAGAAACACAACCTTCCTCTGCAGGACTCTGCCATCACCATTGGTCACTTTCTGGTTACTTTTCTTTACCTTACTATATAATGCAATTTACTCTATAATGCCACTTACCAGTCCAGACTCTAATGCCAAATATTTGGCTTCACATACTAGCACCCCAGAGTTGTCACTGGCTTCCTTTAGGCCTCTTTTTTTTGCTGGTGATGACACATGGAAAGTAGATCCTGAGTGCTCACCTACAGGGAAAACAACAGATTTTTACAACCAGCAGGACTTAATGCTACTTATTTACTCCTAGAGTGCATCTTGATTAATGGTGAGAACAATCTTAACACAAAACATCACATCCCCTCCATTTTGTGAGCTGATAGAGAGAAAATGATCAGAATAGAGATTTTAATGTGCTAAATATGTGTTAAATATTTTCTTTGGTGGCATTTAACTTTCTTTTTTACATAAGAAAGTTTCTGAATATCAGTATGGCCACAAATAAATCACTCCAGTGTCTTCAAGGTGCAGGATCTCTCTCTCAGATAAACTGTGGTCCATGCAGTAACCAGCAAGATGCTTCCAGCAATGCAAAGGGGGCCTCCTCCTCCTCCTCCTGCTCTGAGGCCTGAGCTGAGGAATACAAGTGCTCCCCTCTCACCCAGCTGGCAATGCTTTCCAGCACACACACACACATGGGGGGCACTGCAGACACCTCCTACATTTTAAAACCAGAGCAGCTGAGGCACTGGAACAGAAGGGCTTTCCCTCAGCTCCACTCAAAGCTTTCCCTGGCTTCAGCCAAGAGCAAGCACGCTTTTCAATCCAACAGCACCCGCCAGGAAGGGGAATGCTACTGGCACACCCAAGGCACTCCAGTCCTCCTTCTCCTCTCCATCTGCACATTTTGGTCAGATTGCTTCAGGGAGAACACAGCAACAGCAGCAAGAAGGGCACTTGCTGCATAGAGCACCATCTGCAATCCAACACCACAACTTCAGGTCTCAGAGAAGGAACAGAAACGCACAAAAGCTGCTTTCCTACTCTGCCAGGGGCCACCAGGATTTACAGGCCAGGATAAAATTTGCAACCTCAGAAGTCAACCACTAGTTTAGTTCATTTACTCTGTGTGGATCTATATTGATAGAGGAAGTTATCTGGATCTAGATCATTTCTCTCACCACTGTTTTCACTGCAAGTTGTGTTGGGCTCATCAGGGCTGCCATTTAAGAAGCACTTTTCTGTACATCCAGCAATGGCAGTTTTTAGCTCTACAGCAAGTTCTTTCTTCTCTTCTTCGTTTTTTTGTTGTTCAGCTGTTTTTTCCTGAAAGAGATGAAACAAAAAAGCTGGGAAGAGCAGAAACAAGCATCTGCTTTGCCATCTGCTGACAGCTTGAAGAACATTTTTTGTGGAAGAGAAAAGGGAAACTTTGCTTTCTTCTACAAGGCCTTCTGTGTTTCCAGGGAAATCTTTAGCAGAATTCTGAGGTCCTGAGTCTCAGCCCTGCTTCTGCACAGCCCTGCTTCTGCACTTCCCCACTTCAGCCCAGCTTCATTTCAGTTACAGCAAGCTCTCAGGTGCTCCTGGATCTCCCTCCTACCCTTCCCAGCCCCACCATGGCAACCTCCCTGTCCCTCACACAAAGTACCTCAGAATCCCAGGGAGAAGTCCAGAGAAAATCCTCAGCTTTCTCCACTTCTTCCACGGGTGGCAGGGAACCTACACACCAGGGAGGAAAGGAGACACTCAGTGGTTTTATTTCACTCTGCTACTTCACTGTTTTATGTTGGAGGCTTTTCTTTAGTAATTTTGATTCTAGAACCATGCCTATCACCTAACAGCACAAAGAATAAAATAATCTATGTGAACAAAAGGAGTTATTTATTTAATTGCAATTGGCAAATTTCCAGATTAATACACTGGAGAGGAGTCACCTGGCAATGTCTGGAAAAGGAGGTAGGGAAGGGATGGGCAGGGCAGAGGAAGGGCTTGGCCAGGGACAAAGGCTTAGCAGGGGATCCATAGCTTACTTAATGTTAAGGATATGGCTTATTTGGTTCTGAAATTACAAAGTGCCATGTCTTCAAAAGTTAATTTTCTTGCTTACTAGAGAAGACAAAATACAAAACTCTACTTAGCAAGCCTACTTGTACAGATCACTCTATCATGCAATCTTTCCCAGATAGCTTACTGGTTTTCCTGCCCTGCTGGAAAGCCTTCATGCACCGTGTCACCTTTGGCTCCTGCTGCTTCTGTAAAGAAAGATGTATTTCTGCAAATTTTTTTTTTCAATAGAAACAACAAACTCAAGGAACTCTTTACATCCCTAGACCTGATGCCTGAATTAGCCCCTGCAAGTACACTACCCAAAATACCCCTCAGTTTCAGGATCATGCCAGAAAAACATGCTGGCATCTCCAACTCCCACACTCCTCCTCCTCACCCCTCCAGAACCCCACTGCAACACAACAGATGCTCCCAACTTCACTGCACAAGTTGCTCATTCTTCAGCACATCAGTAAGAACAGCAGGCACCAGAGCTTGGAGCTGACAAAGAGAACACTGCCTGAGCGTTCCAAAAAAGAGGGAAAACGTGCAGTGCGAGGTGACACACAAGCACAGAATGCCATCTCATAGAAAAGAACCTGTTTGAGTCACTCAGCCATTGAGTAATGGTGGGGGAACCTGATGGGGAGGAAAGGAGCAGCAGCAGATGGAGGATTTCAGGAGGTCCTCACAAAGAAATGCCCTGTTCCTCTATCTGTTTGGATTTAAACACCAAATTTACAGAAAACAATAATCATCTCAGAGGAGAAGAACAGAACAGGTTATAAAAGTAACTGAGAAACTTTTAGGGTCTGCAAAGCTGACCCAAATGAGCACCAAGAAATGAAACAATGTGGTTTTTATGTCCTTACCTATTGCTCCTTTGTGCCAAACCACAACTCTACTGCACGCTCTGCCACACCTATGGTCTGTCAGGAAAAACTGACAGCAGAAGAAAGGCTGGCAGGCCAGAGACTGCTTCTATCACAGAATGGGACAGGTTGGAAGAGAGCTCCAAGATCATCCAGTCCAACCTTTGACCAACACCATCATCTAACTACTAAACCGTGGCCTTAAGGACCAGCTCCAAATGCCCCTTCAGTGCCTCCAGGGATGGTGCCTCCACCACTGTCCTGGGCCATTCCAATGCCTGACAGCCCTCTCAGTGAAAAAATGGTTCCTAACACCCATCCTAAACCTCCCCTGGTGCAGCTTCCATCCATTTCCTCTGCTCCCATCCCAGTTCACTAAGGAGAAGAGGCTGTTTCCCTCCTCACTCCAACCTCCCTTGAGCTACTTGAAGAGAGCTCTAAGGTTCTAAGGAGAAAACAGTGCTGGCTGGAACTGCAGTTGCTTTCAATCCCAGTTACTTGCCTTCAAATAACTCCTTTTCAGAGGACAATTTCCCTGGAAATGCACCATACCTTGGGAGTCAAATCCAACTGTTCTGCAGAAGCACTCCAACCATCACCAATCCCCTTTTTCTCAGATCTGCTTAAAAAGCAAAGCAAAATGATGACATCTGTGCCTCCCAAGTCACCCCTCAAGGAAGTATTTACAAGTATTTGTAAAATCTCACCTTTTCAAGCCTCCTTTGGAAGAGTCTTCTACTCCTGCTCAAACATGAAACGAAACGGTGAAATTAGATTTGGCATGCTAAAAATTCAGCAGTACAGATGAACAAGGTACTCATTGCACACATGAGTACACAGCAGAGGAAAAAGTTTTACTAGTTCATGTAGTATGATGAGTAATGTTATGCTAGAGACAATACTAGCTGCTGCTCTAGCCAGTTACAAACTATTCTGAAAAGGGAAAGAAAATCAAGCAGCATAACCCAGACCAAAAGCTTAACCTCACACTCAGCCTGTTACTGCAGCACAGCAAAGGGACTCTCATGATGCAGGACATGTGCTTCATGGTGCCAGCCAGAGACTGCAGTAGTAATGCCAAGAAATGTCCCCTGGACACTATCTGCTCTCCATTTGCCACACAGTTCTGATAAAACACCCTTAAGAACCCAGAGAGAATAAAACCTCCACGGGAGGGTCTGAGAGGTAAAGCACAAGACTAAATTTCATTGTATAAAAATATTACTTTTCTAAGATTCTTTGAGGGTTATGTGGCCTCATAAGCACAGACTGGATTTGAAAACCTCACAGAAGGAGCTAGGTGTTTGATCACAGGACAATTTCATGTCACCTGCACGAGCTGCTTCTCCCTGCTTTGGAGCTGCACTTTCTGACAGTTTCTCACTAATCCTAGAGAGAGAGAGAGAGAGAGAGAGAGAGAGGAAAACAGAGCTGGTAAAAACAACCACTTCCTGGCAGGTAGCATTTAGCAGAAGAGTTAACAGCCATTTTTTATTCATCCTGCACACATTCACATGAATTCAGGTACTCCTAAGTACTTCTGAAGGGCAAGACACACAGAACTTTCTGCAGGGCTGGTACACACTTCAGTGTTCCCTGCAGTCACCTTTATCCTATAGATGCACATTCCAAGTTATTAACTCCTGCTTGGTACACTCTTTCAGCCTAGCTTTTAACAAAGCACACCTAAGCACACCAGAAAGAACACCAAAATTATTCAAAAGCCACACTTATTACTGACCACTTCATTGAACCAAAAAGTTGAACATTTACCTGGGATACCCATAATTACAAGCATAATCAGCAGCTGTCAGCCCATCAGGACCTTTTATGGGAAATGTCAGCACCGTGATGCAGGAGAACTCGGATCAGTTTCATCTTCCCAACAGAAGCAGCCATCATGAGTGGGGTTCTGAAAGATCCAGATGTGCTATGAATTCATCATTTTACAGTCAGTATTTTCATTCCTGCTTGTTCTCCGCTTGCTCTCCCATTATTTGACAATGAACCAAAGAAAAAGCAGGTTCCATTAAAAGCAACCAGAACATGGGAGAGGGAGTCAACACAACTGCATGGTTGGAGGGCGGTGTTGCCGACAAAGTCTCTGAGGTTTGGGTCTGCACCACACTTCGGCAGAAAAACAGCACAGGCTTGGTGCTGGAACTGCACTGCCTGAGAACACACACAAAAAGGGAAGACTTCCAAAATTCACATTTCACTCCATCACAGCTCGCCCAGCTTCTGACCACTGGAAAGAAGAGCACCTGCAAAGATGATCTGACAGGTGCCTGTTCCACTCCAAACCCAACAGGCGTGTTTCCGCACAGCTCTGTCTACAGAGTCCTGCCAGACACCTCTCCTTTCATGCACAGTCAAGAAGCCCCTCTTCCAAGAGCAGAACTTCTCTCACTCACCATCATCAGGGGTGTTGTCCCAAAATTGTCAGCAGCATCCAACTGGCAGCGGTGCCTTACTAGAAATGTGACGACCTCTGTGTGGCCGTTTGCAGACGCCAGATGGAGAGGTGTCCTGGGAATTAAACACGGGAGCTTAACACTTACAGACAAGGAAAGAACCACAGCTGTGGCACCACCCAGCCCAGGGGACCCTGCCCAGACCCTGCTGCTCTTGCTGCTGCTGCTGCTGCAACCCCGCACACATCACCCACAGAGCAGGAGAGACTTGGGGAGGCCTCAGCAGCTGCAAGAGAACCCTGCAGGGAGAGCAGGGCCAAGCAGCAGCCCAGCGCCTCCAGGAGCACTGGCGCCCACCCAGCAGCTCCCAGCACTGGAAAGCTCTCAAGTTCCCCCTCCCAGCTGACAGGGCACATCCTGCTTTGCAAGCAATCAGCTCCAAGGGGATCCCACACAAACCCTGCATGGGGGATGCTGCCACAGGCCACCCGAGGTGTCCCAGCAGCAGCCCACAGCCCCTCACCGATTCTCCCTGTCGCGGCGGTCGATGCCCCAAATCTTGATCCACCAGCACCAGCGCCTCAGCCTGGCCAGGTGGCCGTGGGCAGCCGCGCAGTGCAGCCTGCCCAGATCTTGCTGCTGAGGCTCAGGGGTGCCGGTGCCGGCAGTGGCAGCACCGCAGGGCTGCCTAGGAGCGCTGCCAAAGCGGGAAAGCTTCTGCTTCTTGGTGAAGAGCCCCATCCCAGGAGCTCTGTGAGCTGTGGCACGGGAACAGCCCCGCGGGAGCAGTGGGAGGCAGCCGGCCGAGCCGGGGGGGTGTAAAGGCGGGAGTCAGGAGAAGGGAAGGGCAAAAGCAGGGACAGGGGAGGGAGGAGAAAGGCAGGGATCAGGCGGGAGCAAGGAGCAAACCAACGGCGAGGAGCAGGAGCAGCCAGAGAGGCAGAGATCAGCACAGCTCAGCACAGGAGCCACAACGGCAGAGTCACCACCAACGGGAGTCTCCAGGGCAATGGTGGGCGGGGCTGAACCACCTTGGGGGGGGGGGAAGGGGGTAGAAGGGGCCAAACCAATCCATGGGGGGGGGGGGAGGAATGAAAGGAAAAGGCATATGAGAGAAGCTGAGAAACTCTCCCCCACCTGAATGAGTCCTCCTTCTGTGTGCAAAGGGGATTTAACCAGACACATGAAAAGGGAAAAGAGCTTTCTGCTTATTTTCCCCTTTCTCTAAGAAGCATCCTTCAGGATAGACTTCAGGATGAAACAGAACTGGAAACAAAGCAGCTTTGTTATCTCCTGTTTCTGCTCTCAAAAGATCAGATGTGATTGCTTTGAACTAAAAAACATGCAAGGAACAGTTTCATTCCTCACAATAATTGATCCCACAGCAGGGAATAAAAGCTGCATCAGTCAGTAGGGCTTTGCAAAGAGCAGACAAGAACTCATCAGGTATGGGACCATCATCAGAGGAGGACGAGAATGAGGAGGGCTCTTTGGATAAATAGAAAGGCTTTTCCTTCTTTTCTCTGGCATTTGCTTCCCTGGAGGCAGGGTGGGGAAGGAAAAATACAAAAGTTAAAGACCGGTACATGGAAAAATCCTTTGGATTTTATAAAGGAAGTAACAGATGGAAGTCTACTCACCTCACGTTAGCCTTCTAAAATACAGGTATTTATATTAAACTACTTTTTTTGGTTGCTTTGGCACTCCAATGTTTCCCCATGATTTCTCTTGTTCACTTTTTGGTCAGTTCAGTTAATTCCATACTTATGCATTAAGAGCTGGTATTGCATATTTCCCAGTTCTTGTCAGCAGAGCTCCCTTTGTATTGGGATCTTTCACCTCCAGCATGAAACTCCTTGGAATTCCTGTGCTCTTTCTAACTCTGGGATCAGGCTCGACAGTTTGGCCCTGGTAAGGAAAGAAATGCAGACATATCTCATCTAAACCTCACGCTTTAAATGACATCTCAATTATTACTATTTTAACCAGCAAAAGCCTTTCATCCCCTCCTTTTCCTAACCCAAGGCTTGCTCCAATCAAATACTTTTTCTTTTAAATACCATAGCCAGGATGTTCCAAAGGCTTGAGCAGTGTTTGGAACTCAGCAAACAAAGAATGGCTTAACTTCAGGTTTATTCAGGGAGAAATATCCCCTTAGCTCACCATCCACTTGGAGAAGAGACACAAATCCACTTCTCCTCCAAAGCACAATTCAGAGTGAGAGACTGAACGTGCCAGCAGTTCCACAGCACAACACAGCATGACAGCAGTTCCAGAAGGTCACATCTGCTCATCTGCCACACAAACACACTCCTAGAAACCATCAGGTACACTGACACAATTTACACGCTCTGTGTTCAAACCAACAGATTGTGCCCTCCACTGCACCTACACTGCCATTTATGGCACTCTCCAGCATTCCAAAACTGGATCCAGAACCAGAGTGACCAGAGAGCAACAAATAGTCATGCAGTTGTCCCTGTTACACAAACACTCCTCATTTAACTCTTGCAGACCCACTGAAATGTCCAGAACTTACAGCCAACTAAATTACTCTGCAAACATTGGCTTTTTAACACAAAATTCACAAGATGTCTCAGAAATGGTGAACAGCTTCTGAAGGGCTTCCTTGTGTCTTGAAGCTGAGTAACACTGCAGGATTACACTGAGGCTGATCAGCTACTCCCCTCCTGCCTTCCCAAGCTGGGAACAACCCTCTGTAGGATAGTATCCAAAGAGAAACATGTTATAAACTTAAACCTATGACTTCAAAGTATTCAAAATCAAAGTTTTGTTCACATCTCAATGGTTATCCAGCTACAGATCACAGCATAAGATTTAAAATAACAAAGAAAAGACTCTTGGGGGTTTTTTTTAAGTATTTGACAAGAATTTCCATATACCACAATAAGCTGGGCCAGAGAAACACGTGCAGAGGAGGCACTGATCTGTTCACAAAAAAGTAATGACATGGTTTTAACATACCTGTTTTCAAGAAATAAAACCCCATCTGAATTAGAGCAAATGCTATGAATGTGGTTTGGATAGATGCACTGTGGGAACTCCCAGGGTCCCTGGGCCAGCTACACTGACTCACACTCACAGAGAGAGACATTCATGTGCAGAAAGGAATTCAAACTGATTCGTGACAGCATCACTGATGTCAGATTCAGACTGAGTGGTTTCAGACCTACAGACAAGAAGTTTTCCAGGTGAAATATGACACACCACTCCATGACCAGCAGAGGCTGTATTCTTCACAGAACACAGAGACACACTTGATGAATTTCTACATTCAGCTCTCCTAACAGCTTCTCAAGTGCTCAGACCCCACAACTCTGGGTTAGTGTAATGCCTCACCCCATTCTAGTGAAGAAAATGCAGTATACCTAAAATCAGGATGACAAAAAAAACCCCAAACATCCCACAACTTAGTGATTTTTATACTGGAAGGACTATTTTGAAATGCAGAGTTACACATCACATTCCACCCCAGGAGGCAAATCAACATCTAGAGCATTACCAGTCAGGTATTTCCTTGTGTTCCTTATTTGTATTTTAGCAGCAGCAGGACAGTGTTTGCAAAGCTGTAGAAAAATGCTGCCCCTTTTCCCAGGGTCAGTTCCAAGTGGTGGTATCCTGAAGCAAAGCTGAACCTCTGGGAAATGGAAGCAGCATCCAAACCTGAAGTCACCCAGATCCAAATATGTCCTGCAGGCAGAAGGGAAGAAAAATGACAGAGCTTTTACCCACAAAGGCACTGGGCTCCAATCTTGTGCCAAGATGTGTAAGCTGGGCTGCTGGTATTTTCATGTGCAGACAAACTATTCAACTGAACTGCTTCATCAGATCAAGTCCAAAGATCAAATGCAGAACTGCAGAATACCAACTGGGGGAGCAACAATACTTTAACTGATGGCAATCTACTGAAGACATTTATGTACTCAGAGGGGCCCAAACAATTTCACCTCAATTATACAGTTTCAGGAAGAAATGCCCAGGTATTTACAGACACAAAAAGGAATTGTTTAGCTGCACAGAGATGTCCTCAAAATGTTTGGGATATCTTGGTTTCAGTATTTGTTTGAGTCAAAAGTAAGAAACAGTACCAAGTTTAACAGTAACAGATTCTCAGTGGGTTTTGGTAACATTTTCAAAAATTAGGAAAAAAACCCCAAACGTGTGCAAAGGATGGAATTACACAGTTTTGTTATGCTGAATCAAATACGTTGTATTTACAACAAAGACTGTGTCCCCCTTGCCACCCCCAGGCTGCCATCTCCCCGTGTCCCCTCCTGTCAGCAGCCAGCCATGGCAGGACAGCCTGGGGGAGATGCAGTGGACTTGGTGGTCACAGGGCCAGTGAAGGGAGGGGATGGCTCAGGGTGTCTGAGTGTCTCCTGGGCAAGTCCCCCATGATCACCTGGTTTTTTCCTTTTTCCCTTCCAGGTGATGATGGTCAAGCCCCAGGCCCATGCAGCCATTCTCTGCACACAAGTCCCCTGGGGCTGGATATCTGACACATGTTTAATAAAAGAACGAAGCCCCAGAGATTTGGGCTGTTCATCTTCAGATGGGGGAAGGGGTGTGTGTGTGTGTGAGTGAGGAAGATCTGCTCTCCCATTTCATTACTGCACCTCAGCAAAACCACTGCAGGATTTACACTCAAGAAATCAAAGTTTCCTTTGAAAATGGAACTTTAACCACACATTTCCACTGACTCCCTAGAAATATGCAAGACCACACCATCAGTCACACTGCCCTACCTGCTGTAGACCAGAAATGATGATTTCAACACAGAAAACACAACACAATCCAGCCCAACAACAACAAAATCAACCTGAAGAAACCAGGAACACAAACCAAGGGTCCCTAATCAAACCCTAAAAATGAAAACAAGCTTTCTCCCTCTCTCGCCCCTCTGTCACTCCCCTCTCCTGGGGCCTTTTCTGTCTCTCTCAGGCCCCTGGCCTGTCCCTGGCCTGCTCTCTGTCCATCCCCCCTCTGTCCTCCTTCCCACCCTTCTCCTCTCTCTCCCTCCTTCCCTCCCTCTTTGCCCCCTTCCCCTCCATCTCTTTCCCGCTCCTCACCACTCTTTTTCCTGCCTTCTCTCTGGGCCCAGATCCTTTTCCTCCTGCTCCCCCTCCCAGCTGGGCCAGAGCCAGGGCAGCCCCGGGGTCGGGCGGGCTCAGGCAGCAGGAGAGGAGGAGCCCCCCGGGGCATGCTGGGAGCTGTAGTCCTGGGGCATGCAGGGGGCTGCTCGGCGGCCATCTTGGTTCCCGGGCCATGCTGCCAGCTGCCATTTCCCCACACTCGCCATCCCGCAGCCGGGGAAAAACTCCAGGAGGGCGGCGGGGATGAGCCAGCAGCTCCTAAAAGCCTTCAGACTGAAGTGTTATGAATTGGATCCTAAACACTCACCAGGACCACTGATATTGGGGGCTGAATTTTGGCCAGAAACTCTGGGATTTAGGCTCAAAAAGGGATATTTAGGGGAGAAGAGGGGGATTTAGTGTTGACAAAGGGTCGTTTTGGGACAAAATCCCCCCAGTTTGGGGTGGAAAAAACCCAAAACAAAGCGACCCCCAAGGTTTCAGTCTTTTTTTCCCTATCCCTCTCTTCTTGGAAACACAGCCCCCAGGTCCACACTCACCCTCTTTCCTAAAAAGCAGCAGCAGCAGCAGCAGCAGCAGCAGCAGAGCCCAGCTCAGCCTGCACAAAGTCCCTCCGAAATGCTCCAAGCTGCTGCTTTTGAAGGCACCAGAGCCGGGAGCCCGAGCAGGGCAAGGCTGGGAAGGAAATCCCCAAATTCCCAGCCCCGGGAAGCTCCCTCAGGGGGTGTTCATTGCCAGTTCATCTGCAGGGCGAGAGAAAAAAAAAAAAAAAAAACCGAGAAAAAAAAACCGGAGCAGGAGAGAGCCCCTCGGTTAGGAGCAAGGGGGGGGGGGGGGGAATCCCCGGCTCGGGGGCTGCTGGGCGCCGGGTCCCCGCGCCGAGAGGACTTGGGGCGCGGGGGGGGGGGGTCCCGCGGGGGAGCTGCGTGGCTCAGTGGAACGGTCAATGCCTTGGAACCCTGGGCTAAGCAGGGGCGGCCCCGGTTCGCGCCCCCAGGGCAAACCTCGGAGATGGGCTCGGCCTGCAAACACCGACACGCCCAGAGCCACAGCCACGCCCCCGAGTGGGAGGGGAAAAAAAAAAAAAAAAAAAAAAAAAAAAGCTCCCCCAATTTTTATTTTTCAGGCTTCTTTTTGCCCATCCCTTTCTCTCTTCTCCGAAACACAGGCTGGGCTCTGAAAGGGGGATTTTGGTAAAAAGTCAAGGACTTACAGCCTAGGGTCAAAAAAAAAAAAGTCCAGGAAATCTTGGGGAAAAGGGAGGAGCAGGAGGAGTGGGGTTTCAAAGGGCATTTTTGGTCCACTTTCTGGGTTGGAAGGTCAAAAGGGGGGATTTGGGGTGAAAAAGGGGGGCTTTCAGGTGGAGAAGGGGGATTTGAGGTTGAATTCTGGTAAAAATCTCAGGGGTTCGGGCTGAAAAAGGGATATTTAGGTGGGGAAAAGAGGGATTTTCTGTCGAAAAAGGGAATTGTTGCTCAAAACTCTCCTCCATTTGGGGTGGAAAAGGGCCATTCGGTTGCAAAGGGGTACGGGGCCACTGCCAAAGGCAGAGCACAGTGCCCGTGGGCACTGCAGACCAGGTCGGTGACCACCTGAAGAACCTGAAAGTGGCCCCGGGAGCCCACGGATACCCCCAGGGGACGGAGGGAACTGGGGAGGGGGTTGCTAGAGCCCTTCAGGGATCTTCCAAAAGTCCTGGCAGCCTGGGGAAGACACACTGACTGGAGAGAAAGGAACAAAACCAAACCAACCCCAACTCTCAGCCCCCAGGTCCACACTCAGCCTCTTTCCTAAAAAGCAGCAGCAGCAGCAGCAGCAGCAGAGCCGAGCTCAGCCTGCACAAAGTCCCTCCGAAATGCTCCAAGTTTCTGGGAAGGAAATCCCGAAATTCCCAGCCCCGGGAAGCTTCCTGAGGGGGTGTTAATTGCCAGGAAAAAGGCAGGCTGAAAGAAAGAAAAAAAAAAAAATTAAAAAACTGGAGCAGGAGAGAGACCCTGGGTTAGGAAGGAGGAGAGGGAAGGAGAGAGGGGGAAATCCCTGGCTTGGAGGCTGCTGCTGGGTGGCTCAGTGGAACGGGCAATGCTTCGGGGCCCTGGAGGATTCCCGGTTCGTGCCCCCAGGGCAAACCCCCCAAAAAAAAAAAAAGCCTTTTCAGGTTTTTTTTTGTCTGTTTTTCAGTCTTTGTTTGCCTCTCCCTCTCTCTCTTCTTAGTTAATTTTAGAGTAACAACTCATAAATCTGGACAGTCTCTCCTTTCCTCCAGCCACCAACCCAACTACCATCTCCCAAAGGAACCTGGTATTTTGGCACTAGGAATACAAAGTTTTTCCCAGGGTAAAACCATTGACAGCACTCCTGGAGTTCTTCCCCCTCTTCCCTCTTCAAGAAACTGAAAAATGAAGAATAAGGTGGTTATCTGACACATGCAGGTATTTACCTCACTCAAACACTCTGGGGTTCAGAGGAAGAAAGAAATGGAATTTTAAAGCACTGTTCTCATCACTATTCACAGACAAACAGCACACCAGTGTCTAATTACTCAACAGGACTAGTTCCTGTTTTCCAGAAAATAAAAATTAACAAAATGGGTACAGCAACTTTTAAATCTTTGCTCTGCCTGGGACTGGTGGAGTTTGCAGAAAAAAACTTTAACATTCTCATCAGTCTTCTGTCCAGTTATTTAGCCTAACACAGCCACACAGAAGAAATTTAAAGATTGCTGCACATCACAAAATAGAGAAGAGAAAGCTTAGTGGCTAAAATTGACTTTTTTGAGGAACAGGCAGGTCCCAAAAGACAGAATGCAGAAATGAACAGCAAAACACTGCTCAGAGCCTTCAACACTGCAAAAAGTGTGTCCTTTACCTCCCTTGTTTTTAGTTTTTCAGCCTCATAGTTTAAGACTTGTTGTCTTAAACCAGCACACTTGGCCTTTAATTCCTTGTTCATCTTTTCCAGCGTGGAAACTTGCTTTTCAGCAGAGTTTGTGGGAAATGCCATTAAAGCATCCCTGTGCAGCAGCTGATGGAATAAATGGCTTTCCCTCTGGAGCTGGGCCAATGCCTCCTGTGTGGACAGAATCACAGAATCATTAAGGCTGGAAAAAACCTCTAGGATCCTCCAGTCCAACTGGGAAACCAACACCACTCAACCATGTCCCAAAAGTGGGAATAATGTGCTCCACTCTCCCCTGAGGTGTTACACAGGACTCCAGACCCCTCTGCCCAGCCCTGCCCCAGATGCCCAACACCAACAGGATGCCTGCCCTATTCCCCTCATGAATGCCCTCAGAAAAAAATCTTTTCAAACACTTCCTGACATGGCCAAACACACACATATTTTGCAGATGTAGGGAAAGCATCAAAGGTCACCAAATTCCAAGGTTTTTTATCATGAGCTTTCTCTTACAAAGAGGAAGACCAGGCATGTTTAATCACACACATCTGCCTTTTACAGACAAATCTCCTTCTTCACTACAATATGTATTTTGTATGGGGTAAAAAAATGCATTTGACTGCATTGTTTGCAGGAACAACACAGCTCAGCTGGAAATAAAGCAGCAGAACAGGAAATATCCAGCATCGTGGCAAAGATTTTTCCCTATCCTAAGAAAACTGTACCCAACTTCAGACAGCAACACCACCTTCCTCTGCACAACTCTGCCATCACCATTAGTCACTTTCTGCTGATTTTCTTTACCTTATTCGATAATTTACTCTATAATTTACTCTATATTTGCTCTATAATTTACTCTATAATTACTCTCAATTGACTCTATGATGTTACTTAGCAGTCTGGACTCTAATTCAAAATATTTGGCTTCACATACCTGAACCCCAGAGCTGTCAGTGGTTTCCTTTAAGCCGTTTTTTTTTTTTGTTTTGTTTTGTTTTTTCTGGTGATGACACATGGAAAGTTCACCTCCAGGGAAAACCACAGTATTCTTCCAAGGATTTTTCCAGCAATGGAGAGCAGAGTTATAGCTCAGTAGTGTGAGCAGTTTGACTTTTCTCCTTTCTTCTTCTACAGGGTGATGATGACTGCACCGTGGTGTTTTCATCAAAGCTGTTTCTCTATGGATCTTTTGGAAGACAGTGAAACTTTAGAGGTCTCTGTCAACAATTATTGGATCTCTTGGGTGTTTTCCTCAAAGCAATCTTTGGTTTTCTTTGAGGAGAACTGCAGGATGCTCTTTTTAATATGTTGCCAAAGCACTTAAGAGAAGGATCTATGGGATGACCTAAAAGTCCAGCTTGAAGGTTTCACTGGAAGCTGTTTCTCACTCTACCGTTTGGAAGACAGTGAAATTTTAGAGCTTCTCTTCTTTGTCAACAAACTTTGGACCTCTTGGGTGACATCCCAATCTTTGGGTTTTTTTGAGGAGAACCCTGGGGATTCGCTTTGGGAGAACGATCTACGGGATGATCTAAAAGTCCAGCTTGAAGCTTCACCTGGAAGCTGTTTCTTACTGTACCTTTTGGAAGATGGTTCACTTTGAGCCTCCTCCCTGGGATGCCACCCCTCTTAGGTTTGGGCTTCAAGCAGAGGGTAAGTTTGCATGGCACAAGGCAGTGGTCTGTAGGACATTCTGCACCAGGCATCGCTTGGCTAGGACGGACATCACCAACATTTCCCTGGCATGCAAAGACACAGTCAGTGAGGTGCCAGTGCTTGGATCCAGGATGCTTCCAGGTTGTCTTCAGGCTGTCTTTCTGCTGGAAGAGAGTGCTGGTGATGGTGAGCTGCTGCTCAGCACAAAACTCCAGCAGGAGACATCCGTTGTCATTACAGTTTCCAACACCATGCTTGCCCAGGACTCCTTTCCAGGCTTCATAGTTTTTTCCTACTCCGGTGCTGAAGTCACCAAGGGTTATGATCTTCTCTGCAGGAACTTTTTGAGAGAGGCAGTGCAGATTTGGTGTAGAATTTGACTTTTGGTCAGCTTGGAGGGTTGGGGCATAAATCCTGAGGAGAAGAACATGGGGCTTGTTATGGAGTGGGAGGCGTAAGGAAATAACGCAATCAGTGACCTGACAGCAAATTTTTACGTTTGGAGGCTTGGAATAGCTGTGAATAAAAGCATAATCCTCATCTATCAGCCCATCAGAGTCTTCCTGGGAAATATCAGCACTGCAATGAAGGAGAACTTTGATCAAATGAAGATTCCCACCAACTGAGCTACTGGACTTGGATTCCTGTTCAGTGCCAAACTCTTTGCCAGGATGTCCCAGGTGAGTTGAAAGCGGAGCTGGACTTGGAGCTGGACTTGGAGCCAGAATTCTGCTCTCCAAGCTGCTTGTGACTGAAGTTCTTCTTCTGATGCCCTTCTCATGGAGTGCAATGTTGGCTTTTGGTACTTCATCATCAGCTCTGAAAAAATTCAGACACACCCCAAGAATAATCTCTGGCAGGAACACTTTGGCAGAGTTACCCATAGTCTCTGATTATTTGTTGATTTCTGAAAATAGAGAGGATTAGGAGTGACCAAACCCAGAATTTGACCTGAGGGGTTTTGGAGAGCTTATATATTAGCTTATATATTAGACTTCTCAGCACCAGAGCTTCAAAGCCACCTGTGAATGCTCAGTGCTTCTTCCAAAAGGCAGAGAAAACCAATGCTGAGCTACCCTCCTTTTCCATGGAGAGCTCAAACCTCAGACAAGCTGATAAAATAGCAGCTAAAAAAAGACATTTTTTTTTTTTTACTTCACAGAATCAAATTCTCTGCTCTGCAGGGCCTCCCTTTATTCAATAAGGGACATGAAATTCATCTTTTTTGCCATACATTCCCTTTGGAAACAGAATCCATGAAGAAAATCCTATTAACTCCATGATCAATGCTGCTACTCTGGGAACACTCAAGAGAAATTAAGGCAGTTCTAATGAAGGCAAAGTGTCTTAAAGAACTTTCCCCACAAATATGCCATCTCAGGCTTACAGACATAATGCTGACCAGGTGTAGAAGAGGAACCCCAGCAGGAAAACACAGGAGGAAAAAAGGAAACTCTTATTACCACTCCAAAAAGCCTGTACCTACCTTTCCAGTTCATTTTGTAACTACCTTCTCTTTTTCACTTCCTCCAGATACAGCTTTTCATATTTTTCCTTTAGAACAATGCTTTTTCTCAGGGTGTATTTGTATTTTTCAGGGTGTTCATCTCCACTTGCTGGTCCTCTTTTCTGTTTCTCCTCCAATCATGCCTGCCTTAGGCTCTTCTTTCACCTGGCAAGAAAGTTTGTCCAGCTGTAGACAGAAAAAAACACACACACAGAAAAAAGGAACTCAGCAAGAACTAAAAGAAAAAAAAAATTGGTAAAGGGCTGGGCACCAGGACTGGATTTATCATCTGCTGACTCAGTATTAAAATCAGAGTGAAACCAGGGGCTTCCTTTGAATCAAGAACAGCTATGACATCATTTCTGATAGGATTCCTCAGATTCCCAGCCCTTTTCCTGCAGTAGGCACCAAACTGGCAGTTTTTTCCCCATTTTCCCATTTCCTGGAAAAGCACTGGAAAAGCTCATGGGAAGTCAAACACACCCAAACCTCCTGGTTTCAGCACAAAAACCACCTCTCATGCTTTAGAGGAATTTTTACAGCACACTCAAGCTTCATTATGGCACTGACAAACACACCATCTTTTTTCCCTCTACACTGAGAAATTTTTAAGTATTGGTTCAGAACATGGCTTTTACTGAAGGAGCAAGATGTATTCCACTTTAGGTGAAAGCTGCAGTTTATTTTAAAAGAATGTGCAGGAAATATCAGCCTTTTGTTAGGTCCCAATTGTCAGCTACAGCTCTGTCCTTCTTTTCCCCTTCCAGAAGCAAAATTTTCTGTATCCATTCAACATCAAACCTGATATCCTGTCGGTCATTAAAAGGGGAGGAAACTGGCATGGTGAGCACTTGAAAGAGGCTCTAACAGAAGGAAGAAACTTCACTTATTTGACAGGAAAAGAGACAATGAATGCTTGAGAATAGGAGGCTCCATATAAATAAAAAGGAGAATTTTTTTTCCCTTTGAGGGTGACAGAGCACTGGCACAGGCTGGTCCCTTCCAACCCTTAATTTTCTGTGATTCTATTTAACTCTGCCTCAATGGAATCACCTTCCCTGTCATCCAAAATAACTCTGCCAAGAGAAAGACAAAAACTCAAGAAACTTTTGGACTAATCATGAGCCCCTGCCAGGGAAGGGGACTTTTATTTCATGCTACTCAAACAGCAATAACCACCTCAAAAAGCACTTTTGGGTGCCAGGGAGAAGGGAAAGGCTGGGCTGAAACCAGGGTTTCTCCCTAGTGAGAAACAAATTCCACAACATTTTCTGCATCACCTGACTGCATCCTGCCCAGGGAAGCAATTGGAAAGCCTTGGGAAAGAGTAAGACAGGTTCCAGGAGAAAAAACTTTGGCTACACTCATCTACTGCTGCAGCAGTGGAATGAGCAGCATGGAAAACCAAATCCATTCAAAAATAAAGCCCGAAAAAAACCAAACCAAGCAAACAAACAAAAAAGAACATGAAAAGAAGCCTTGGGAAAGAGTAAGACAGTTTTTTCCAGGAGAAAAAACTTTGGGCACACTCCTCTACTGCTGCAGCACCATGGAAAACCAAATCCATTCCAAAATACAGCCCAGAAAAAAACAAACAAAAAAATAACAACGTGAAAAGAAGCCTTGAGAAAGAGTAAGAGTTTTTCTAGGAGAAAAAACACCACCACCACCACCAAAAAGCCTCACACAAATCAGAGCTCACCTTTGTGTGCATTTTAGCAGCTTCATTGGACATTTCAGAAGAACCATCCTTTATTTCTTTCTTCAACTCATGCAGGGACATTCGCTCCCCATATTCCTTTATAATCTGTTAAATGCTTGAGAAGCTCTCTGAGCTACAAAGCACATTTGAGAAGAAAACAATGAAGCAAAGGAACACCAGGCAGCCTTTTTCACATCTCCTTGCGTAAACATCACAGAAATTTTGTCTTTCACAGAAATTACTGAGACAAAAAATCCAGCATTCCTATGCCACCCCTGGAGGCTCCAAATTTCACCTGTGGAAGAATTCAGATTTTCCCTGCAGGGAAACCTCCTTTGGCAGCTCTCATCTCATGGAGAGCAGAGTCTTGCTAGGACTAAGATGAGGATGGAATTTCCTCACCAACTCTTCTGCACACCCAGTTCTACATTCAGATTGAATCCAGCTTGAATTGTACTCAGGGATATGAACAAGCCCCACCTCTCAGACTCTTCCTCCACTTCCATGTTTATTTCCAGCTCTCTGTCCAGATGTACTTGGAGAGGGCAGCTCAGCTCTTCCTTCTCTTTCTTTCTGTCACTCTCAGACTTTCAAAACAGAAAAAGCAGATGGCACACAGGGCACAGGACCTGCACCTCACCTTCTCCCCACAGCAAATGCTCTACACCTCCACCCCTCAGCCAACTTCCACAGAAAGCCAAGGGACCCAATTCCTGAGAATATTTCATCACATTTCCCACTCAACAAGCCAATAGCTAACAATGGAAAGAGATGCCCCCATCCAAGCAAAGGCAAAGAGGTGATTTTGATTCACATCTTCTTCTCCCTCTTGCTCTTCTCTCAGCCAAACTGCTCTAAATTTCTACTTATATTTTTTCCTGATGCAGAAAAGGAGAAAAGGGAAAGACTGCCCCTTAGAAACTGGCAGCTCTTTCCTTTTTCCCAGGCATTCATTCACTTGCCCCCATTTTCTGCAAGGTTTTGAAGCTCCCATTGCCCTCAAAAACTCCTCAACACCCTGAGTGCTCTTGGAAAAGAGAACAACCCTCAAAACCAAAACTCTTCACCCCAACCACACCTAGATGGGGAGTGTTGTGATGAGGAGGAGTTACACCATGAGTTACATCATTACAAACGAGTTGTAACTTTAAGGTTAAAAAGCACAACTTGGCTTACAGATGCTGAGGGTGGGATTTCACATTTTTTACCTGAGCTGCATAATGGGTGCAAATGTTGTTCCCCAAGGATTCTGCTCCTGTGGGTGAACTTGGGAAGCTTCCTCCTAAACTTGAACTTAGAGAAAGAGTGTTCCCAGAATGTCCCAGTTCAACCAGATACTGCTCAGCACTGACAACCAGACCTTCACTGATGAAAGGGGAAAGAACAAGCTTCCCACAAAGCTTTCTTTTGGCTTTTCCTTGTTTTTTTCTTTGATTAATATTCAACTTGTGAAAGTTGAAGGGAGTAAGAGTGACCAAATCCTGAACAGCATTAGAGCTGAGATTTTTTGGAGGATTTCTCAGCAGTCACATTTCCCACAAGGAGCAGCAACCAACACGAGACTTCTCAGCATGAGAGCTTCAAATCTGTGAATGCTCTGTGCTTACACAGCTTTTTCCAAAAGGCAGAGAACACCTGCACAACAACACCCTTTCCCATGGGAAGTTCAAACCATAACCCTCAAATGGAAGCCAAAAATAAATAGTCATTTTCTTCCTTCATAGAATTAAATTCTGTTCTCTGTAGGTGTCCTGGTTTGGACCAGGATAAAGGTGGTTTTCTGTTTCTGTACTTTTGCTTTTAGCTAAGTCCCTTGTAAGTAGCTGCACTTGCTGAAACTAACAGCAAGTTTCTCAGTGTCTGTTTCTAGGATTGATAACACTTGATGTTTATAGTTACTGCTAGAGACTGGTATGCAGAGCCAAGGACACTCAGCTCTGAGGAAAACATTTTACCGTCCAGGAGGACACAGAGGTCCCACCTGAGCCCTCCTTTAGGGAGGAACAGACAAGATAGATGCCAGAATTGACCAAACAGAGTATTCCATCCCATATACGTCACACTCAGTATAAATTTGAGGCATCACGAGGGCCGAGCCAGATCTTTTCCTGATTTCCTGCTTCCCTTCCTTCACCCGGCATCCTGGAAGGATCCTGTCTGTTCATCTGCCTGTGGTCCTAATCCGTGCCAGCCCATATCTGTGTGTTCCTGCCTCCGGTTCCCGACTGCTGCCGACTCCAGGAGTCCAGCCTGGACTTTCCCAGGGCTGCCCTACAGCCTCGGTGGTGACGTGAGAGTTATTGGGGGAGAGGGGGGAGGAATGTGGTATCCATTTTCCTGTATATTTGTATATATTTAGTAATTTTTCCCTATTTACCATTACTGTTTCATTAAAGTTGTGTAGTTTAGTTTCCAACTCATAAGTCTCTCTCCCTTATTCTCTCTCCTTTCTTCATCGAGGGGAGAGAGAGATTAAAGAGAGCGTCTGTTATTCGGTTTAATTGCCGGGTCAGTTTTAAACCGTGACAGATTTATTGGCGCCCAACGTGGGGCCTGAGCTAATTGGCTTGAGTCCAGTTTAAATCTTGACCAATTTGCCTGAATAGTCTGAATTCCAACTCCAGTGGGAGAATGGCTTTGCTGAGTGGGAATCAGAATTTTTCCTTTGGAAATTTCACAGGGTTGGAAATTAAACCAATCATGCCGTACCTTTGGAATTTAGGGAATGTGATGTGTATTTTTGCAGCTGGAATGAGTGCTAATATGTGGCTTTCCTATCGTAAGAGACGCTTAAGGACCATCGTTGCAATATGGTCCTCAATATTGATGTATATCATGGTGTATGGTGCAGTGATGTTTCATAGAAGGATTAAGAACTTTGTTCGTAATTATGTTTTCAGAGTTCTTTTGAGGAAACATACCACCCTTGGGCTGAGTTCAGTGGATTCTTGTCTAAATGGCATTATGATTGTTATAGGTTTGTGCCTCCTGATTTTTGGTGTTCAGGTGTTCATGTGCTACCATATATTGGTGAGGAGTAAGACAACTACAACTAGGGGAACGAGCTCGCCTCGTAAAGAGAGCACCCCCACTCCTGCCTCTGCAGCCGCTTCTCGCCCCCCCTCACGCAAGGGCACAACTCAGATAAGGTCGGCAAGCATCGCCAGTGTTTCTGCTACAGCTCCAGTTGCTGTGTCTACTCCCACAGACACTGCTGCTGCTCAGAAAGCAAGCCCTGCTGCTGGCACTGCTGCAGATGCCTCAGCCTCTCCCCCTCAGCCCACACAGTTACTTGTTAACCCTGTAACTAAGAGAAAAGGAAAACAATGAAAATCAGAAACGAGCCTTAACCCTTCCAAGTCTTAACAAGATGACCAGGTGATAGAGGAAATAGAGGATACTGCCTCTCCTCGTAGAGCAGCTAGAGCAGAGTCAGATGAGGACTCAGACTCAGAATCTGCTCAGCCCTATTCCATGAGAGACTTGCGTACTCTGAGAAAAGACTACAGCCGTTTTACAGGTGAACCACTCCTCTCTTGGTTATTCCGATGCTGGAATGATGGGGCTGCTACCATAACATTAACTCAGAAGGAAGCTAGGCAGTTGGGCCCTGTAGCCAAAGATGCAGCTATTGATCGGGCATTTGGGGAAAAGGCTGGAACTACTAGCCTGTGGAAACGACTCTTGTAAGCTATCAGGGAGAGATATCCCTATAAAGAGGCAATAGATTGCCCACAGGTCAAAGCAGCCACACTTGGAAAAGCTATCAGGTATCTGGAAGAATTGGCTGTACGAGAAGTGATCTATAATGATGATGGCATTGAAGACCCTTATCACGTACCATGTCCTAAACCTATGTTGCAAAGGTTTGTGCATGCTGCACCATCACCTTTTAACCATACTCTATCAGTACTGCTATGGGTTCCTGCAGAAGTGGATACAACTGTGGGTGATGTGATTAAAACTGCACGAGAGTGTGAAGAGGCTGTCACAGCCCCTCATCGGGCCTGGGTCTCAGCTATCAAGAGAGCATCTGAGAAACTGCATTCACCCCTTTTTCCTCAGACAGACGGAGGACGCCCTATTGCCACCATTAAGAGGAGACGCCCTCCTATGAGACAGAATCGAGGGAAACAGAATTTCGCAAGAGGAATTCTATGGGCACTCCTGTGTGAGTGTGGAGAGGACATGAAAAAGTGGGACAAGAAACCTACTGCTGACCTACAGGACCGAGTGATTAAGTTGATGAGTAAGCCGAAGGCAAAAGGAGGTCCTTCTAAAAAGATGGCTGCTCAAATCTCCAGTGTGGAATTACCCAACCCAAAAATGCTGGTGACTCAAGATCCATGCACATCAGGTGTGAGTACTGGGGATGCAAGCTCCAGTAATGCACATACTGCCAATGCTGTATGTGCTCAAGCTTAGAGGTGCCCTGCCTCTAGCCAGGTGGAGGAGAGGGACAACCGAATCTATTGGATTGTGTGGATTCGATGGCCTGGCACATTAGAGCCACAAAAGTATAAAGCCTTGGTGGACACTGGTGCACAGTGCACCCTAATGCCATCGAATCAGAAAGGCACAGACTCCGTCACTATTTCTGGAGTGACGGGGGGATCTAAAGAACTGACTATTGTGAAGGCTGATGTGAGCCTCACTGGAATAAAGTGGCATAAACACCCAATAGTGACTGGTCCAGATGCTCCTTGCATCCTTGGCATAGACTACCTCAAGGGAGGTGATTTCGAGGACCCGAAAGGGTACCGGTGGTCCTTTGGTACTGCAGCTATTAAGACTGAGAATGCAGAATGGCTGCATACTTTGTTTGGCCTTTCAGATAAATCCTTTGTAGTGGGATTGCTAAGAACTATAAACCAGCGGTTGCCAACTGCTATTTCAGTAGTGCACCGTAGACAGTATCGTGTCAACAGAGATGCTGTGATCCCCATTCACAAGCTGATCCGGCAACTAGAGAGCCAAGGAGTGATCAGCAAGACTCATTCACCCTTCAACAGTCCTGTATGGCCAGTGAAAAAGCCAAATGGAGAGTGGAGGCTGACAGTGGACTATCGTGCCCTGAATGAGGTTACACCACCACTAAGTGCTGCTGTGCCGGACATGCTAGAACTTCAGTATGAGCTGGAGTCAAAGGCAGCCAAGTGGTATGCTACCATTGACATTGCTAATGCATTTTTTTCTATCCCTATAGCACCAGAATGCAGAGCACAATTTGCCTTCACCTGGAGAGGTGTCCAGTACACTTGGAATCGACTGCCCCAGGGGTGGAAACACAGTCCTACCATCTGCCATGGACTGATCCATGACACCTTGGAAAAGGGGGGAGCTCCAGAACATTTACAGTACATCGATGACATTATTGTGTGGGGTGACACAGCAAAGGAAGTCTATGAGAAAGGCAAGAAGATAATTGAAATCCTTCTAGAGGCTGGTTTTGCTATTAAAAGAAGCAAGGTCAAGGGACCTGCACAAGAGATACAGTTTCTGGGAGTTAGGTGGCAAGATGGACGTTGCCACATCCCAATGGACGTGATTAACAAAATAACAGCTATGGCCCCACCAACTACCAAAAAGGAAACACAGTCCTTTTTAGGAACTGTTGGTTTCTGGAGAATGCATATTCCTCTTTATAATCAGATTGTGAAACCTCTCTATGAGGTTACCCGGAAGAAGAAAGACTTTAAATGGGGCTCAGAACAACAAGCTGCTTTTGAGAATATTAAACAGGAGATTGTACAGGCAATGGCCCTTGGACCAATTCGAACAGGGCCAGACATCAAAAATGTGCTTTACACCGGAGATGGAGGTGATGGTCCTACATGGAGCCTCTGGCAGAAAGCTCCAGGAGAGACTCGAGGCCGACCTCTAGGATTTTGGGGTCGAAACTACAAAGGCTCCGAAGCCAACTACACAGCCACTGAGAAAGAGATACTGGCCGCATACGAAGGAGTCAGAGCTGCTTCAGAAGTGATTGGTACTGAAGCACAGCTCCTCCTAGTACCACGATTACCTGTACCGGGTTTTATGTACACAGGTAGAGAATCTTCCCATCATGCTACCGATGCTACCTGGAGTAAATGGATTGCTTTAATCTCACAGAGAGCTAGGATAGGAAGACTCAATCGTCCAGGAATTGTAGAAGCAATAACACATTGGCCAGAAGGCAAACACTTTGGAATGCCACCAGGAAAAGTGGTAAAACGGGCTGAAGAAGCCCCACCATACGACCAGCTCCCAGAGAACGAGAAACAATATGCTCTTTTCACTGATGGATCCTGTCGTCTGGTAGGAGGCCATCGAAGGTGGAAAGCTGCCGTATGGAATCCTACACAACTAGTTGCAAAAACAGATGAAGGAGATGGTGAATCAAGTCAATTTGCAGAGGTAAAAGCTATCCAATTGGCTTTGGACATTGCTGAACAAGAAAAGTGGCCGAGACTTTATCTCTATACTGACTCATGGATGGTAGCAAATGCCTTATGGGGTTGGTTAAAGCAGTGGAAGCAAAACAACTGGCAACGTAGAGATAAACCTATCTGGGCTGCTGAACTCTGGAAAGACATTGCTGCTAGGTTAGAGAAACTTGATGTAAAAGTGCGTCACGTAGATGCCCACGTACCTTCATATCGAGCTACTGAGGAACATCGAAACAACCAACGAGCAGATGAGGCTGCTCAAGTGTTCCAAATAGATCTGGACTGGGACCATAAAGGTGAACTGTTTTTGGCCAAATGGGCCCACAATGCTTCAGGTCATCAAGGCAGGGATGGAACATATCGATGGGCTCGTGACCGAGGGGTGGATTTATCTTTGGACTCTATTATGCAGGTTATCCACGACTGTGACATATGTGCTGCAATTAAGCAAGCTAAAAGGTTGAAACCTCTATGGTATGAAGGGAGATGGTCAAAATATAGGTATGGGGAGGCCTGGCAAGTCGACTACATCACACTGCCTCAAACCCGCCAGGGTAAGCGCTATGTACTTACAATGGTGGAGGCAAGTACAGGATGGCTGGAAACATATCCTGTGCCTCATGCCACAGCCCGGAACACTATTCTGGGCTTAGAGAAACAAGTCTTGTGGAGACATGGTACACCAGAAATAATTGAGTCAGATAATGGAACTCATTTCAAAAATAGTCTCATAAATAACTGGGCCAAAGAACATGGTATTGAGTGGATATACCATATCCCCTATCATGCACCAGCCTCAGGTAAAATTGAAAGGTACAATGGTCTGTTAAAAACTACCTTAAAAGCAATGGGTGGTGGAACTTTCAAAAACTGGGACAAGCACTTGGCAAAAGCTACCTGGTTAGTTAATACCAGGGGTTCCATCAATCGAGCTGGTCCTGCTCAGTCAGATCTTCTACACACAGTAGATGGGGACAAAGTGCCTGTGGTGCATGAGAAGAATCTGCTAGGGAAAACAGTTTGGGTTTATCCTGCCTCGGGCAAAGGCAAACCCATTCGTGGGGTTGCTTTCGCTCAAGGGCCTGGACACACTTGGTGGGTGATGATGAAAGATGGAGAAGTACAATGTGTACCACAAGGGAATCTAACACTAGGTGAGAATTCCTAATTTCTGCTTGTCTAGCTTAATCAGTAATGCATGGACTCTTTGGGAGTCATGAACTTGTATCCCACCATAACTACTGTTATGTGAACTGTTGCATAAACTAACAGTGTTCTATGAGTGTTTTTCAGGATGATTTTGTGGTGATGAAACCAGAACTAGGTTCATCGGCTGACATCCAGTGACTTCCTTGAAATTAGCATCTGCAACCTACAACTTGTGGACCATGGACATGAACTATGAAGACTGGTCCTTCTTTTGAGAATCTGCTACAATAGATGAACATTCTGCAATTGTAGACTGAATTACTTAGTGAATTTTAGCACAGAGATAATAATAATTTGTGTATAATATGTTTAAGGATAAGGGATAGTAATGATTGAAGCATGACGCAAATGGTATGGAATAAGGGGTGGAATGTCCTGGTTTGGGCCAGGATAAAGGTGGTTTTCTGTTTCTGTACTTTTGCTTTTAGCTAAGTCCCTTGTAAGTAGCTGCACTTGCTGAAACTAACAGCAAGTTTCTCAGTGTCTGTTTCTAGGATTGATAACACTTGATGTTTATAGTTACTGCTAGAGACTGGTATGCAGAGCCAAGGACACTCAGCTCTGAGGAAAACATTTTACCGTCCAGGAGGACACAGAGGCCCCACCTGAGCCCTCCTTTGGGGAGGAACAGACAAGATAGATGCCAGAATTGACCAAACAGAGTATTCCATCCCATATACGTCACACTCAGTATAAATTTGAGGCATCACGTGGGCCAAGCCAGATCTTTTCCTGCTTCCCTTCCTTCACCCGGCATCCTGGAAGGATCCTGTCTGTTCATCTGCCTGTGGTCCTAATCCGTGCCAGCCCATATCTGTGTGTTCCTGCCTCCGGTTCCCGACTGCTGCCGACTCCAGGAGTCCAGCCTGGACTTTCCCAGGGCTGCCCTACAGCCTCGGTGGTGACGTGAGAGTTATTGGGGGAGAGGGGGGAGGAATGTGGTTTCCATTTTCCTGTATATTTGTATATATTTAGTAATTTTCCCTATTTACCATTACTGTTTCATTAAAGTTGTGTAGTTTAGTTTCCAACTCATAAGTCTCTCTCCCTTATTCTCTCTCCTTTCTTTATCGAGAGGAGAGAGAGATTAAAGAGAGCGTCTGTTATTCGGTTTAATTGCCGGGTCAGTGTTAAACCGTGACAGTAGGGCACATCCTTATTTAAACAATACAAGACATAAAATTCATGATTTGTTTTGTTTTGGTTTTTTTTTTGCCACCCAATGAATATAAGGGGGAGATTATTAGAGACTGGCAAAAAGGCTGACTGGTAAAGTACAATTAATTAAAAAAAACCAAACATTAATTCCACGATTAGAGGTGTTAGTCTTGGAATGCTCAAGAGATATTAAGACAGAGGGAGGGTTAAAGGAACCTTCCTCACAAATATGCCATCTCAGGCTTACAGATGTAACGCTGACCAGATGCAGAAGAGGAACCCCAGCAGGAAAACACAGGAGGAAAAAAGGAAACTCTTATTACCATTCCAAAAAGCCTGTACCTACCTTCCCAGTTCATTTTGTAACCATCTTCTCTTTTTCACTTCCTCCAGATACAGCTTTTCCTATTTTTCTTTTAGGACAATGGTCTCTCTCAGGGTGTATTTCTCACTCTCCAATTCCTGTTTCAGGTCTCCCATTCTGCTGAGCAGCAGCTTTCTCTCTGCTTTGTGGTCGTGGGCTCTGCTCTGTTCCAGTCTGTCCTGGGAAGCTGCCTGCTCCTGAAGCAGGTAACACACTTTTACCCACCACAAACTAAAAAGGGAACCTTTTTTTTTGCAACCTGCCCAGTGTCAGGGGCACAGATTTACTCCTTGAGGCACCTGAGCATCCTCCAGCAACCAAGGAAGAACCTCAGAGCTACCACGGGCAAGAATTCTTTTTCTTTAGAAAGAATCCCTCCCTCTCAGCATTTATTTATCCAAGCTGCTAATGAAGGAACACTATGGGAAAGAAAAGGATAGAGAAAAAGATTCCTCAAAGAAGAAATTTCCCCCCCCACCCTGCCACTTTGCTCTAGGGAAAGAATAACACAGAGAACACTTTCAGAAGCCCCTCTGCTCCTGGCCAGGATTTCAGAATCCCACAATTTGGAACAGAGCTCTGGGATCACCGAGTCCAAACATCAACCCAGAAAAAAACAAAAATATTCCAAAGATCCCACAGCAATTGGGAAAAAGGCAGCAGTTTATGAGCAGCTTACCAGGGGTGAGCCTTGCAGAAGGGTTTCAGTTCTACTGTTTTGCTGCACAACTGTGGCTTGCAGTCTGGCATTTTTAGCTTCAAGGCTTAAACAGAAACACAGCTTTTATAACAGGGAACCACCAGAGCACCAATTCTTAAAGAATAGCAGGGAAAGGACAAACAGAAGCATCTTCACCACCCCAGACAGCAGCAGCAGACACCTTGGTCCCCTGTGCCACTCTCTTACCACTGCATCCCTTTCTCCAGGGGTTGCATTGCAATAGTACTCCCAGAAGATGCCAACAGGAGGTCTTCCAATCTCTGGAAACAATCTCTTTTTTCTCTTTCCTTATTCTCCAGAGCACTCGTCAAGTCACAAATTGAATTCTCATGCTGAAGATGTTCTTCCAACTCCTGCAGCTGTAAAAGAACAGCAAGATTCCACAGCACTAAGCTGAAGAGCTCAGGGAAGGCCTCTGTCTGCACATACCCACTACCCAAAGAGCTGTCAGTACATTCCAAACCTTCCCTCTTCCTAGGAAATGAACACAAAACATGCTACTTTACCAAATCTTCTCCACTCTAAGCACTAACACTCACTCTCCCACTCCTTTCAGACACTCTCTGGATCCCTTCGTTTGCTCCCCCCCTTGAAAATAGGAATTAAAAAGTCCATCCTTCTCCTAAAGGGACATCTCAGCCCCCTTGTATATCTATAGATATATCTATATTCATGAAGAGTAAGTTCCAGAAGCAATCAGAAATGGCAGCATGCTGATGGATGGATTTAAACACAGTGGTGGTCCCAGGGTGGTCCCCAGGGCTCTTCAACATCTTTATCAGTGATCTGGACGAGGGGATTGGGTGCAAATGACACCAAAGTGGGTGGGAGGCTTGATCTGATGAGGGCAGGAAAGCTCTGCTAGAGGGACCTGGGCTGTAGGAGATTCAACAAGGGCCAGGAAAAATATTTTCCCCAGAAGGGTTGTCAGGCACTGGAACCAGGGGCTGAGTCACAATCTCTACAGAGACTTCAAAGATGTGGGGATGTGGTGCTGAGGGACAGGACTGGGCTTAGCAGGGCTGAGGGAACACTTGGACTTCATTTGAAAGATCTTTTCTAACCAAAAGAGTTCTATGATTCTCTGTTACAAGTGGGGGAAGCACGGCGAGCAGAAAGAAGCCCAAATGCAGCATTATTGCAGACATTCTTTCTATATAAATGCAGACATTATTTCTATATTAATGCAGACATAGTTTCTATATAAACACAGTCCATTATTTCTACTGTCCTTCAGAAACCAGATAAAACTTTCTGGGCCAAACCACATGGAATAAGTGACAGACACCTCAGTCTCTTTTGCAGGGCACTTGACCACATACAAACCTTGGACCGTGTCAAAGACAAAGATACCAAGTGTCCTGGTTTGGGCCAGGATAAAGGGGATTTCTTGTCTTGTACTTTTGCTTTCAGCTCAGTCTCTTGGAAGTCATTGCACTTGCTGAAATTAACAGCAAGTTTCTCAGTGTCTGCTTCTGGGACTGTTAAAACTTGATTTTTATAGTTACAGCAGAACCAAGGCCACTGCTAAGCTCTGAGGAACAGAAAACTCCAGAGGATGCCTGCCTTAATCCCACTGCAAAGAAAACCTTTTTTAACACTTCTTAACATGGACAAACCCCCACATGCTTTGCAGAGGCAGAGAAAGCATCAGAAAGGTGACCAAAATTCAAGGCTTTTTCTTTTAAAAAGAAAAAGCCACGTTTCATCCAACAGATCAGCACGTTACTGAAAAATCTCCCTTTTCACTTGAATATGCATTTTGCAGGGGAAAAGGTGCTTTTGACTGCATTGTTTGTCTGCACAGCACAACAGGAAGAACAATGGCAAAAAAACTGAAGGAAACCAGCTGGAAACAAAGCAGCAAAAGAAAAAATATCCAACATCATGACAAGGATTTTACACCATAAGAAGACTGGATCCAGCTTCACTTCAGACTTACTCTTCCTCTCCAGGACTCTCCCTTCATTATCCATTTACTGTTTTTTTCACCATAGTTTTTAATACAATTTGACAGTTCAGATTCTAATTCAAAAATATTTGGCTTTCCATACCTGCACCACAGAGTTTTCAATGGCATCCTTGATAACTTCTTTTTCAGCTGCTGCTGCTATTTGGGAGGTACATCCAGAGTGCTCACCTACACTGAAAAACATATTTTTATAAACAGCCTGACTTCATACTACTTATTTACACATTGAGTGCATCTTTAATGGTTGTGAGAAAAGGCTGAGAACAAAATAAAACATCCTCTAAAATTTGTGAGCTGCTGGAGTGAATCATTTTATCATAATAGCAACTTCACGTGCACCTCTGTGAATTCCTTTCTTCTGGAGCAATTTACATTTTAATGGAAAAAGGAAAGATTCTGAATTAAGGGCCACAAATACACCACTCCTGTTACTCCAAGGTGAATGATCTCTCACTCAGCCTGTGGAAAATGGGACTTCAGCTTTTCCTGGTGGCCGAGGAACATTTGTAGATAACACCACTGAAGGCACTACAGAGACTGGCATAAATTATCAGTATCAAGATGCTTGGGGGAAGCAAACACTGAACTCCTATACAAGGAACCTCCACCACTTGGAGATCAACACCTTTTATATTATAAAACATCATTTAATAACCATAGAGAAAGAATTGCATCACTGTTTCCCAGCTCCTTTCACTCACCAGTGATGTCTCTTGAAGCTGCCTTGGGCATTTTAGAGTTACCATTACAAACATGGTGCTTCACAATCCAGGCAGCTGGAGCTTTTTTCTCTTCACTTTTGCCTCCCTTCTCCTGCTTTACTTCCTCTACAGGTGACTCTTCCTAAAAGAGATCAAGAAAAAGGAGATATAAACGGGGAAGAAGGAAGCATCTTCTTTGCCTTTCACTGACTACTTGAAAAAGGCTTTTTTTATTGAAAAGAAAAATGGAAAATTTGTTGAGCTTTGATTTACAAGGCCTTCAGCTTTTCCATGGAAATCTGGAGGAGCAGAAAGGAATTCCTCCTGTCCTCAGTCTCAGCCCTGCTCCTGCACAGTCCCTGAGAAGCCCTTCCCTGCTTCAGCCCAGCTTCATTTCAGTCACAGTAAAATTCAGCTACGGTAAAATTCAGCTCTCAAAGTTTCAGAATTTTTACTTGCAAGGAACTCTCAGCATCACCAGACTCACTGCATAAATCAGCCTCTGCAGTATCCCTAAATTTCAAGCATCACAGCAGAAAAATGCATCATCACAAGCTCTTCTCCCTTGTGAATGGAAGAGGAGAACAAGAAGAAGGACACGGCTTGGTCAAAACACATTTTCACCTTCTGCTGCTTTACCCCCTTACAACAGCATACCTTAGGGCAGACCATATTACCTAAGTCTTAAAGGGGTAAAAAAAAACCTTTTTTTTGAGACCCCACAAAAAGAGGACCAGCTACGAAAAAACAAACAAACAAAACAAAACCAAAAAATCACAACAAAAACTACTGTAGCTGCTTCAGTCTGCTTACTGATTACAGATGACACAATCATTTGATGGAAGCCCCATCAAGGTACACAGAGGAACAGAAAACGTCCCCTGAATTCTTTGAGACCACATCTTTAACACTCTACTTCTAGAGTCCATCGCAGGGAATTTAAAGAAGATGCTCAGAAGCCCATTAGACATGGAGAGACATAAAAATGGACTAAAACCCCTCCCATACAGAAACGGCTGGCACTGACCAGAAGAAAACACTTGAAATGTTGAAAAGAAAACAGGTCCAGGGAAGGGATTCTGCCGCTGTGCTCAGCTCTGGTGAGGCCACACCTCGAGTCCTGTGTCCAGTTCTGGGCCCCTCAGCTCAGGAAGGAGATTGAGGTGCTGGAGCAGGTCCAGAGAAGAGCAAGGAGGCTGTGAAGGGATCCAGCACAAGTCCTGTGAGGAAGGGCTGAGGGAGCTGGGGGTGTTGAGGCTGGAGAAGAGGAGGCTCAGGGGAGACCTCATCACTCTCTACAACTCTCTGAAAGGAGGTTGGAGCCGGGGGGGGGGAGTGTCTTCTCCCAGGTAACTACCAGTAAGACAAGAGGGCATGGATTAAGCTCTGCCAGGGGAGGTTTAGGTTGGATATTAGGAAAAAATTCTTTATGGGGAGGGTGATCAGACATTGGAATGGGCTGTCCAGGGAGGTGGTGGATTCTCCATCCCTGGAGGTTTTTAAAACAAAGGCTGGATGTGGCACTCAGTGCCATGGTCTGGTAACCACAGTGGTCATGGATCAAGGGTTGGACTTGAAGATCTCAGAGATCCTTTCTGTCACGGTTTAACACTGGCCCGGCAATTAAACCGAATAACAGACGCTCTCTATTAATCTCTCTCTCTCCTTGATAGAGAAAGGAGAGAGAATAAGGGAGAGAGACTTATGGGTTGGAAACTAAACTACACAACTTTAATGAACAGTAATGATAAATAGGTAAAATTACTAAATATATACAAATATACAGAAAAATGGAAACCACATTCCTCCCCCCTCTCCCCCAATAACTCTCACGTCACCACCGAGGCTGTAGGGCAGCCCTGGGAAAGTCCAGGCTGGACTCCTGGAGTCGGCAGCAGTCGGGAACTGGAGGCAGGAACACACAGATATGGGCTGGCACGGATCAGGACCACAGGCAGATGAACAGACAGGATCCTTCCAGGATGCCGGGGAGGAAGGGAAGCAGGAAAAGATCTGGCTCGGCCCACGTGATGCCTCAAATTTATACTGAGTGTGACGTATATGGGATGGAATACTCTGTTTGGTCAATTCTGGCATCTATCTTGTCTGTTCCTCCCCAAAGGAGGGCTCAGGTGGGGCCTCTTTACTCCTCCTGGACGGTAAAATGTTTTTTTTTCAGAGCTGAGCAGTGTCCTTGGCTCTGCATACCAGTCTCTGGCAGTAACTATAAACATCAAGTGTTATCAGTCCTAGAAGCACACACACTGCATGAGAAACTTGCTGTTAATTTCAGCAAATGCAACTACTTACAAGGGACTTAGCTAAAAGCAAAAGTACAGAAACAGAAAACCACCTTTATCCTGGCCCAAACCAGGACACTTTCCAACCCAGATGATTCTGTGACTCTGTGAAATACACCCTTGCAAGAGTGCACAACTCTTTTTAGGGAGAAGTTGCTATTTTGCAGCAGAGAAGAACATCAAGAGATCTACCAGAAGGATTTAACAAGCCACAAAACAGCAACAGTCTTGTACAATGAAGATGAAGATCACAATCTGAAATTTCCATGCAGCCTGTAGTTCAACTACCTTCCTCCCAGTAAACCAATGATGTTGATGACCCTTGATTTCAACACGAGATTATCCACAGGCAAGTGACTTCTCTTTTCTGGTACACACTACTGATTCTGTACTACATTTCAGAACTTCACACCTGTGTCAAAACGCCCTGGTGTTCCCACAGCTTCAGTGGCCAACAGTTAAACTTCTTCTGCCTGAGTGCTCCCACCAAAAGTATTTAATATACTCAGCAATGCAAACTCTCTAGAAGACAGTAGTGAAAGAGTAAGGTGTGAGGAAGTCTCTCTAAATTCACTTAAGAAACACTTCACTAACAGCAACGGTCTCAGGCTTAGGGAAGGCTGACAGGAGACAAGATTCTTAACTTAGCTGCCTGCCACCGGTGTCCAACCAGCCTCCAGAGTTCAGTATCTGCCACCATCTTACCCTAGAGATCAGGCACTATCTACCCATGCTAACTACACCAGGCCTTCATCTCTCCTAAGGAAGGAACTCTCTGTTCTTGTTAACTAAGCCAGGCTAATGTATGTGCAGCAGGAAGAACCTGCACCAGTCAGCAACAGCCCAGCTCCATTCCTAGCAGCACAGAGACTGCAGCCCCACCTCCTGAGCACCCAACCCATCCATTCTACTCCAGCTGCTGCTCCCAGAGCCCACTGGGCACTGAGCACAGAGCTTTGGAGGCACTGAAGCTACATGCCCTGAATCCAGGTGTTCTTCCAGATACAAGGACATCAAGTTCTTTTTACACCCATGTGAGGCTTTGTTATCTGAAAAATTGCAGGAAAAAACCTTACAAAAATTGCCTGCATCCTCCACAAATACCACACGTCACTTTTCTTACGCTCTGTATCTGTACTTCATGAATTCTATAAAGTTTGCAAACAAAGCAAACAACCTATGGCTGCAGTGTGATACAATCCACACCAGCTTGAACTCTTTTCAGTAATTTAAGCCGACTGATCGTTCAACACTAAATGAAACTACACTCTTCAAGGAGCTTTCAGAAAGACCCATTTTCCTTCCTATTAAGCCCCTGTCCTTGTTTCTAGACTCTTTTACATTTGTTTAAAAGCTCAATCTCTTCAAACGCCAACATTTTTGAGATTGGCAACCATGATTTATGACATGCACACCAAACCTCAATTAATAAATTAAATTTAGCAAAAGAGACAATCTGTGAGAAACAAAACAAAACATTCTAAAAAATGGTAGAGCAGGAAGAAGAGCAAGTGGAACTGGCTAGGCACAGCTTAAGTTAAGCCAGTTGTGCCTGCAAGGAAAAAAAGGAGCACTGCTCTTGGCCCATATTGCTGCCTTTCCTAAACGGGCAGGAACTGCTTCAGCTCCATCTTCGGCAATTTCTTCAGTCCAGTGACACCTGCAAGTAAACCTCTGATCAAAGCCAGGCCAAGAGCACTATTTCAAAACTGAGTTGTAATGACTACACCTGAATCAGCTGGACCTTGAATGGAATCCAAAGCTAAATACACCACATGGACATAGCTATTTATGAAGCAGAGTTATTTTCATCAGGTATTTTATTGAAAAATTACAATTAAAATAAGACTTTTTTGGACTTCTATTAACTAAAAATCAAGGAAGACACTTCTCTTCCCCTTCAACAAAGAGCACTGGAATTTCCTCCACTGGTTAACAACTTCTGACCAAATTCACCCTACAAACCTTAACAAATAATTATCAATAAATAGCAGAGAGGAAGAACTTCTCCTCAACTTGGGTAACAAAGGCAAGACAAAGGAAAGAGATCAAATATCTGTACGAATAGAAATGCCAGTCCTAGTAGTATAGAAAGATACAGACATGGAAAGGAACAGAAACACCAACACACAGTGCTGCCATGCAGTCACTTTCCATATTTACATTTACTCAAGTCTGAGCCACAACCAGAGAATATTTACAATTATTTAGGTGCCCAGATCCAGTGCTCCAAAAATCTACTGGAATATTCAACTATCATCCAACCAGAATATCCAACATAGCAAGAGCAAAACCTAAAAACTCAACAATACCAACCTCCCACTCTAATGTCAACACAGCACCTCCTGCCAATATCAAAGTAAAAGAACAGTAGAACAGCCCAAAACAATCCAACTTCCATTTAAATCAAAGATCAGTGGCTCTACACTTTTAGAGAAATTCTCAGACACATTCAGCATGTGGTATTTCTAACACATTAATTTGGGGGCTTTTAAGAAGAAGTGCAGTTTCATGCCCAGTGCTGTGTCAGTAGCAATTGAACTTGTCAATAGCAATTTCAGCTTCCTCTTTGACAGAGAAACTGAGGCAGGCTTTATCTCTGGCAACACTGAAATGATGGCACTGCTGAAAGCAAAGGCAGAGCTCTGGCTTTGCATCCCCCCTTGCCTTTGGTGCCACCTCAGAAAGGCCACGCTGCAGGAAGCAGCTGGTTTATCACAGCTCAGTGTTGGTGTCACATCCAGACAGGGCTTTAGACAGGGAAAAGGACACAAGTGATCTAAAGAAAAACCTACCAAAAATGGTGGGGAAACAACACTAAAATATGTGAAAAAAAAGAAATTGAATTAATGAATTGTTTTCATACTTGCAGCCTTTAGATGCCTTCAATAATTCCTTCCCTTCCTTCATCTGTAAGAAAAGATGCTACTTCAGTTTGTTCAGGTCTCCATTCCAAGCTTTCTATATCTAAACAATTTACATTTTTTTGTACAACCCCAAACTTGGATTCTAGCACATACTTCAGTTCACTATTCCGTTTTGGCTGCTTTATTGCTTGTTTTTCTTACCTTGTAGTTCCTGTCACTTTCCTAATTCCATCCATCCCCATGGCCATGAGATCCTTCCTTCCCCTCTCCTCCTCCACAAAGAAATCTCTTCATCATCACCTTCCTTTTGTAGATCAACACTTCATAATCCAGTCCCAGCTCCATACATGGGGTAGAAAAATGTCAAGCACTGTTTTCCAGAGGTTCCTCTTGGTGACCTTGAAACAAGGGGTGCTCTCTGTCCACAGCCCATGGTGGATGCCTCTGTACTCACGGGAGCCCTACAAAGATACACAAACAAGTATGAGCAAAGTAGAATGCATTCTCTCAGCATCCTCATTATGCTGGACATGCTCATTACTTTAAAAATTACAATTGAAACAATTTTCAGAAAGATTTTTATGGCATAGACTGTTATACTTGTGAGATTGAAACTGAAATTTCAGTTGAAACTCTATTTCATTTTCTTCACAGATTTGGGGAATCTGTGCACTACTCTGCCTTACTGACAGCACTCCCTTTCTTTAATACATCTCCTGCAGTTTCTGATGCTGTCACAGTGTTGTCCCCAAGGTGGGTCCATTACCTGGTGTGCCATAAGCACACACAGGGTCCAGGGGTGCCATAAGCACACACAGGGGGGTGCAATGCTCAGTGATCTTAGAGAGCTTCTCCAACTGTGACAATTCTGTGATTTTTGTGACCACTGAGATGGTTCCAGTTATGATGGATAAGATCTCATTTCCAGTAGAAACTCCTCTTGCACTGGGAGCAGCTTCAGTTTTTCTACCAGAATGGAGGCACTGATGGGGCATCAAGGGTGGGGCATTGATGGGTCACCCTTCCAGGTGATGATGGCCCATGCAGCCATTCTTTGCACACAAGTCCCCTGGGCTGGATGTCTGACACACGTTTAATAAAAGAACACAGCCCCAGAGATTTGGGCTGTTCATCTTCAGATGGGGGAAGGTGTGTGTGTGTGTCTGGGTGAGGAAGATCTGCTCTCCCATTTCATTTTTGCACCTCAGCAAAAACATTGCATGATTTACGCTCAAGAAATCAAAGGTAAGTGATGCAGAAGACTCCAACCACACATTTCCACTGACTCCCTAGAAATATGCAAGACCACATCATCAGTCACACTGCCCTACCTGCTGTAGAGGTGTCAGACCAGAAATGATGGTTTCAAGACAGAAAACACAACACAATCCAGCACAACAACAAAAAAAAAACAACCTGAAGAAACCAGATACACAAACCAAGGGTCCCTAATCAAACCCTAAAAAAGAAAAGAAGCTTTAATCCTTTAAAGGAAGCCCAGGGTGCTGGGGCCAGGCCCAGCTGCTCATCACTGCTCTTCTGGGGCTCTGCCCAGCTCCCTGTCCCCAGCTCTTCATCCCTCCCTCTCTGTCGTTTCCCCATCACAAGTTTGGGCTTTCACTGTCTGTCTCCCTCTCAACACTTCCCAATTCCTCCCTGCCTTTTCTCAGAGCCATTGCTGTTTCTCTCTCTCTGTCTCCACATCTTTCTCTCCCTCTCCTCTCCTGGCTTTTTTGTTCCTCTCTGTCCTGCAGCCTCTCCCCTTTCCTGCCTCTCCCTCCCCTCTCCCTTCCTCTCCCCTCACCCTTTCCCCTCTCTCCTGCTCCCTCTCCCACCCCTCTGTCACTCCCCTCTCCTGGGGCCTTTTCTATCTCTCTCAGGCCCCTGGCTCGCCCCTGGCCCGCTCTCTGTCCATCCCCCCTCTCTCCTCCTTCCCGCCCTTCTCCTCTCCCTCCCTCCCTCCCTCTTTGCCCCCTTCCCCTCCATCTCTTTCCCGCTCCTCACCACTCTTTTTCCTGCCTTCTCTCCGGGCCCAGATCCCCTTCCTCCTGCTCCCCCTCCCAGCTGGGCGAGGGCCAGGGCAGCCCCGGGGTCGGGCAGGCTCAGGCAGCAGGAGAGGAGGAGCGCCCCAGGGCATGCTGGGAGTTGTAGTCCCGGGGCATGCAGGGGGCGGCAGGGATGAGCCAGCAGCTCCTAAAAGCCCTCAAACTGAAGGAGGAAGCATGCAGAGACGGGAAGCAAGGGAAGGTACCCTGGAGGAGTAGAGAGGTGGTCGCAACAGCTGGGGAGCAGGGCAGGAGAGCCACATCCATCCCAGGTAGAATTGAATCTTGCCAGGGATGGAAAGAGCAAGAAGAAAAGCTTTGAGAGGTACCTAGGTGGGAATAAAAGAAGCCAGGAAAATGGAGGCCCTCTCCTAAAGGAAATGTCAGACCTAGCTCCAGAGGGTATTGAGAATGCTGAGGTTTTCCAGGACCTGTTTGCCTCAGTCTCCTCTGGGAACTGCTCATTGCCTCATTGCAGAGGACACAGCAGGGGAAAGCAGGGCCGGGAACAACCAAGGAGCCCCCACTGGGGGAGAAGAAGAGGTTTGTGATCATCTAAAGAACCTGCAGGTGCACAAGTTTATGGGACCTCACGGGGTCCACGCACAGGTCCTGAGGAGCTGGCAGATACAGTTGCTGAGCCTCTGTCCATCCTATTGGAGAGGTGATGGTGGTCTGGTGAGGTTCCCACTGAGTGGAAGAAATCAGTGTCAGAGCTGGAGTGGAGGAACTAAAGAAGTTTGAGTTGGAGAGCTAAAGAAAGAGGGTCTGTGAGCCTGAGGGGTCTGAGAGGGGTCACTATTCCCTCCCATCTCCTGCCCATACCCCATAGAAAGTCAGGCAGCCCAGCAGCCCATCCCCCTTTCCTCCTGCTCCTTGCTGGGCTGCTGTTTCCCTCTGCTCCTTTCCCACCAGCTGCCACCTGCTTCTCAGAATCCACATCCATTGGGTGCTGGGAAGAGCCGTGGAGCTCCCTCTTGAGTCGGCCCTGCCACAGGGAGCCCTCAGGCACCCATTCCTTCCAGCATGGAGATGGGGTTGTGAGTCAGCTCAGGGAGCTGTTCCCAGGGGGGAGGAGATCAGCCCTGGCTGAGCCTTCCTGCAGTCCCTGGCTCTGAGGAGGAGTGGAGTGTCACGGGAAGAAGCGGGGTTGCTGCCTGTCATTGAGGAGCAGGAGTTTTAGAGGTCAGAATACCTGTGTTGGTTGGTTGGTGGTTGAAGGTGGACTGCACTGGAATATATTTTCCTTCTTCTGTCCCTGTTTTCACGAGGAAAAGGCAGCCAGTAGCTTTGCCACGCACGCACTGTGATGTTTCAGGTGTCCCAACATCCTATAATTCTGAGAGGAAAATCTGCAGTAGGATAACGTGCTCACTTTGTGGCCCCAGCGCCTGTTACAAGGCACCAAAATTCTTTCTTTTGTTACTGGAAGAAAGACATTGTTTAATATTAAGCCTACTTTGTTCTGAATTTGGTATCCCCACGCACTCCTATTTGTAGGTAACTTGGAGGTGGAGTTTCTTTCAGCTGCCTGTTCAGTGCATTTCTGTGTCAGCTGTGAGAATCACCACCAACAAAAAAAAGCACTTCAGTGAATTTACTCTTGATGTATTTCTACCTCCTATCAAGCAGTGAAGTGAAATGTCTCCGTGACCCATTTGGTAATTGTTTTGCTTTTTTATTGAATGTCGACATTGTCACTGATGCCTGTCCCTCATTTCTATCATTTCTGACAGAAAACGCTTTCTAATAACTTTTCAGTTTTCCCAGCCCCTCCACTATTGCTTCTTCATGCCCTCCACTCTGCCAGCTTAAATGATCTGTATCTAATGACACAGCCTTGGATCCTCTCTGTACCTTCAGCACAGGCTGGGAGGGGTCCTGGTGGGCACCAAGTTGATCATGAGCCAGCAATATGTCCTAGGTTCAAAGAAGGAATCTGGTCTCCTAGGCTGAGAGATACTGGGCTTTTCAGTATAAAATTCCACCCCAAAATTCCATCTCTTACTCCCTTTGACAAAATCCAAAGCTTGGAAAATTTTTCCTTGTGCCTGTCTTTAGCTTTTGTCTTTTTCCTTCCCCATCCTGCTTCCAGGGAAGCATATGCCAGAGGAAAGAAGGAAAAGCATTTCTGTTTATGCAAAGAGCCCTTCTCCTCTGATGATGATGATCCCATACCTATTCTTGTGCCCTATTTGCAAAGCCCTCCTGACTGATGCAGCTTTTATTCCGTGCTGTGGGAACAGTTATTGTAAGGAATGAAAGTGTTCCTTGCATGTTTCTTAGTTCAAAACAATCACATCTGATCTTCTGAGAGCAGAAACAAAGATAACAAAGTTGCTTTGGTTCCAGTTCTCTTTATCCTGAAGGATGCTTCTTACAGAAAGGGGAAAACAAGCAGGAAGCTCTTTTCCCTTTTTATGTGTCTGGTTAAATCCCCTTTACACACAGAAGGAGGAGTATGAGCAGAGTGTGTAATTGTGCAGGTGCTGACAGTCTTAGATTTCTGTTTCTGATTCAGCTGTGAAAATCACCACCAACCAAAAAATCTCTTCAATGAAATTACTCTTGATGTATTTCCAGCTCCTATAAAACAGTGAATTGAAATGTCACAATGGCCCATTTAGTAATTGTTTTGCTTTTTTTGCTGAACGTAAACATTGTCACTGTTGTTTTTCCCTCATTTCTATCATTTTTGACAGAAAATGTTTTCTAATAGCTTTTTTCTAAACGTTTTCTGAATTGTTCCAGCCCCTCCACTCTTGCTTCTTCATGGCCTGCAGTCTGCCACCTTAAATGATCTGTATCTAATGACACAGCCTTGGATCCTCTCTGTACCTTCAGCACAGGCTGGGAGGGGTCCTGGTGGGCACCAAGCTGCTCACGAGCCAGCAATGTGTCCTAGGTTCTAAGAAGGAATCTGGTCTGCTGGGCTGTCTTTACAAACAGAAGTGCCAGCAGGTGGAGGGAGGTGATCCTTTTCCCTGTCAGGCTCCCCAGGCACAGGCAGGCTGTGGCAGAGATGTTGCCATGCTGTCTGAGCACAGCTCAGGCTGCCCTTGGCTGGAGGGGAGCACCTGGTCCTGGAGCTAAAGGTAAACTGAAGCAGCATTCCCTCACACTTGGTATCCCGGGTGGTGGTGGAAGAGAGAGAAAACCTGTCAGTGCTCCCTAGTCTCCCCTGAGGAAGCAGCTGGGAAAGCCATGTTGAAAGGAGCAAGGCCCACGGGCTGCTCTGCGGTTCAGTGGTCATGTTGTGCACTCTTTGGAGAGGGGAGGTTATTCCAGGTGGGCTCCAATGGTCCCTTTCCAGCATCCATGAGTCTGTGATTCAGCAGCAGTATGACTTGGCAGAGCCCCGCTGGAGGCTGAGAATCCAGCCCTGACATTCTGACCGTTTCATGGCACAGGAGTTTTCCTGTGTGCTTGTTACCCTGAACAGCATCTTCTGTGCTTGTGTCCGAGTCCTCCAGCAGAGCATTTGGCACTTGTGTCTCATTTTTTTCTCTGCTTTGCTTTTTCCTCTGCCCAAGAGATGAACTGTGTGCTGTGTTACATAGTTGGCAAGATAAGGTAGGAGACACACAAGTGGTTCTTTATTTGGTTCTGTAAAAGATTAAAATAACAAAGAAACCAAAGAGCTGTGCATGACAGATTCATTAAAACACTTTGCCTTTCCTCAGTTCAACACTTTGCCTTTCCAGATGAAAAAAAGAGAGGTTTGAGCCTTCCCAGTTCCAGGACTGAATATTCAAGGTGTAACGGAGGCTGGCTTGGAGGCAGGAGGAAAGTTTCCAGCTGCTTCTGGTGCAAAGGTGACTCTGGGGGCTGTGCAGAAAGGTTTTGTGACCTGGCGGTGGCTGGTGGAGTGCCGGGTAAGTCCCTGTGCTGGGGCTGCTCTCAGCCTTTGCTCACTGGACTCCACAGAAGCTCTGTTTTGTTTCAGTGTAAAAGCTTTGCTAAAGAGCCCGTTGAGTGTGTAGAACAGGGTTTAAGTTCTCTGTGCTCAGCTCTCTGAGCATCTCAGCGACCACAAGCGGTCAGGTTACTGTCAATTTATTCTGTGTGCCCGACCGCTCTTTGGCTCGGGTCAGTTGGCATTCTTCAGAGTGCAGGCTGCAGGAACTTGGCTGAAAGGAAAACACATGGGATTTTCTTACCCACATGGGTAAATGTGGGTCTTGTCCCTGTAGCCAAGGTCCCCTGTTGTTACGATCCGAGTTATTATTTATATTTTGATTGCGAGGAAAATTCAGCCACTGACTCAGAGACGACGCTTGAATTGACAAATAACCAGACTGCTGGATTTAAAATCAGTTACAAAGTTTATTTCTAAACAGGGAAAGCCGGTTATACTAGCAATAAGACCTTTTGTATAAAGTAACCACCTTAATCGATGGTCGTTAAGAGTAACAAAGGGAGAAACAAAAGAGAGAAAATATCACCGTCCGCGCAGGGCCAGGCCTCGGGCTGGAGAGTTGATCCTGGTTCTTCGGGCTGAGAGCTGCTTGTGGTTTTCACGGTTGAGTCGCTGCTCTGTCTTTCCGTAGATGGAAATCGGGGTGACGAGCTGAGGAGACATCGAGCCGAAAAAATGCTCTCGCTTTTCCCGTCTTTTCCTAGGGTGATTTATCTCCCAAAAAGAAAGGGGGGGTCACTTCATTCAAGATGGCCCTGATACATACAAATCTCCAGGCTTCCTGGGATGAGTCAGTTCTTATCTTTGTGTCCTGGAACCCTGCTAGGTTTGGGCGACCAGGTGTCTGTCAGGCATTCCTTGAGAAAAACATATGGTAATTTACCGGACGGGTGAAGGAAAAAAAACTGGTCCGAGAGACATATTTTATATTTTCAGTTCCACATGTATACCACACCTGTGCTGGTGTGAGGTGGGTGAATGCTCGTTTCAGGTGTGTGGTCTGTGGTAGGAAGGCCAAGGGGCTTTCCCCAAGGATTCTGCCACCATCGTGTGCTTTGTGCACCCTGCCCTGTTCTGTTGGAAAGTGCTGGTGTTGAGAGGAGGATCTGACATGCCTAGTCCTGGACCTGCTATTCCAAAGGGTTTGTTGTTGGCCGGAGTGAGGCCATGGGCTCTGGCAGGTGTCAGGGAGGGAGAAAGGAGGGGGTGGTTGAGTCAGTAGGGAACACAGGGCCCTGAGGAATTGAAATGTGCTGGTGAAAGAGCTTGTAATCTCATGTGAACACTGTGTGTAGAGAGCAAAGAGCAGAAGAGCAGGTGCTGAGCGAGCAGGTAACGAGCAGATGGAGCCAAATGAGGTTGAAAAGCAGTATAAAAGGAAAGAAGCACTACTTGCAAATGTAGACATTCCATTTCCTGCCTGGCTCAGTTGTGTCTCTTGAGAAGGGGTCCAGCTGGCAGGGAGGCAGCTAAAATGCAGGTTGGGAAGAGGACCCTTTCTGTCGTCTGGCCAGCCTGGAAAAGGTGTGTCAGGGATTTCAGCATTTCTTCTGCAAGACTCTGAAAAGGGGCTTAAAGGAGAACTTTGGCCGTTGCAGATCTGCGGCAGAGAAACAGAAATGGAACTGGGGTGACCGAAATGTCAGAGGGGAGGAGAGGAACTGCTTGGGGTGGCCACAGTCAGGCTGCTGGCAGCTCTGCAGTGGGGTGGCTGGTGGTGGGCTGGAAGGGGGTTGTGTAGGGTGAAGTCACGGTGCTGTTCTTTGGCAAGAGGCTCTTCTGGTGGTGTTCCAAGAGCTGGGAGCAGGAGTGAGGAACCTTGCCTGCCCCTGGAGCATGGCTGCTTGAAACTGTCAGTGTCCAACTTGTTAGAGTCTGTGGGTTTCCATTCCCCAGTCTTAGGCAGTGCCCACTGTGCTGGGAAGTGTTCCTCCTAGGAGTGGGGCTGAGGGGAAGGGACAAATGCTTTGCTGCACTCATGGAGGTGCAGGGGTCCTTGGCTTGACTTGGCTGCCCCTCTGGAACAAGGATGTGATGAGGTGATCCCTGCTGGGTGATGAGGTATTGTGGCACTGGAGGTGGTGAGGTGAATTCCCCCTGGTCAGGGAAGCAGCCTGGCTACCAGAGAAATGCCTGTGCTAAACCCCAGAGGAGTGAGGAAGCAGCATCTTCTGAGGAGCAGCTCTGAAGCTGAAGTGCCTTTGAGGATGGACAGTTGAAGGTCATTTATGGGGCACTTGAATTTTGAACCTGCAACTTGATGTGCTTCATCTCCTGTTTTACTTCCTTTGCCCTTTAGAAGACACAAAAAATGAGATCCTTGCTGGGACTGAGCAGCTCCAGAGACTTCCCTGGAGGAAGGAGGAGCTCCCATGGCTGTGTTACCTTCTCCACTGTAAGCAAAGTGTGTTGCCAGTGCCATTAGCAGTAGGGGGTCAGCTACTGATTTTATAGTTGGGGTACAGCTGGAGATATGGGGGATGTGCAGTGATGAAGCCATTGAGGTGGTGGTGATAGGGAGCTGTGTGTTCTGGGTATTGGAATTCTTACTGTAGAGACCACTCAGCAGGAGGAGAGAGCTGCAGGAGATCTGTGCAGGGTTCAGAGCACCCCTGTCCCAAGGGTTGCTGGCTAATTACAGCCATTAGTGGCTCATTTCAGGCTGGCTGTTCAAAAGCTGGGCTTCCTGTGGAAGGTCAGGCTAGTGCTGGGTCCTGAAGAGGATGTGTTTGAAGCAGGGAACTTTGAGACGATTTTCTGTGTAGCTGGGTGTGACACGTGGCCTGGTGACAGCTAACATTTGTGTTGACATTTTTCCCAGAGTAAGGGAAAAGATAGTTGTCCTGCCAGTCATTCCTGGTAGGCCAGGAGAATTCTAGATGTCCATTTCCCTCTAGTTATGGGTTAGACTTCTCTAGGGAAACACCCTGTACTTGTGCAATGGCAGTGGAACTTCTGCAGTGAGCTCTGTGCAGTCAGAGCAAGCTAGTGTGCCATTTAAAGATGACAATTAAGAGACAAGAAGTGGGTTAAACAAGAAAGGTTATTTTACCCTCTCTAGCTCCTCCTTTGAATTGGTTATGAAAAAGCATCTCCAGGAGCAGAACTTACCAGTTGTTTGTATGACTCAAAGAGGTGGGAATGAGTTTCTCAGCTTCTCTCAGACACTGAAGGGACCATTGCAGGTGGCATCAGTAATGACTCCATCATCAGGAACAGGAGGAACAGGAGGAGGAAAAGGAAGAGGAGCATGAGGAGGAGCATGATGATGATGATGAGGAGGAGGAGGTGACTGGTGGAGTTGGTGATCCCTGGTGTCCTGGTTTGGGCCAGGATTAAGGTGATTTTCTGTCTTTTGCTTTCAGCTCAGTCTCCTGTAAGTAGCTGCACTTGCTGAAATTAACAGCAAGTTTCTCAGTCAGTGTCTGCTTCTGGGACTGATAACACTCGATGTTTACAGTTACTGCTAGAGACTGGTGTGCAGAACCAAGGACACTGCTCAGCTCTGAGGTGTAGATACAAAGGTGGTATGCACAGACAGTGCAAAGCAACCGATGGAGACAAGCTGTTTGTCATACAAACCGTGGGATAAACATAGTCCCGAGCTATGCTAGATAAGCATGGAACTTCCTCAATATGCAGCCCCCTGATTGTGAGATTGTCTTGAAGGGATTAGTGATATAGATAAGGTGCGATTTCCTTCCTTGGGTAAATCACCATTGTAAAATAGTAAGATAAGAAAAGGTATATAACTGCATGTAAGGATACAAATAAACGGATTTAGTTTGCATCAAACTGTTGTCCCCGTCCTTGCTGCGGCACTGAGGAACATTTTACCCTCCAGGAGGAATAAAGAGGTCCCACCTGCAGCCCTCCTTTGGGGAGGAACGGACAAGATAGATGCCAGAATTGACCAAAGAGAGAATTCCATCCCATACACCTCATACTCAGTATAAATTTGAGGCATCACGAGGGCCAAGCCATGCTTCCAGCTTCTGGCTGCCTGCCCTTCCTGCCTTTCCTGCTTCCCTTCCTTCACCCGGCATCCTGGAAGGATTCCATCCATTCCTCTGCCTGTGGTCCTGATCCGTGCCAGCCCATATCTGTGTGTTCCTGCCTCCGGTTCCCGACTGCTGCCGATTCCAGGAGTCCAGCCTGGACTTTCCCAGGGCTGCCCTGCAGCCTTGGTGGTGACGTGAGAGTTACTGGGGGAAAAGGGGGGAGGAACGTGGTATCCATTTTCCTGTATATTTGTATATACTTAGTGATTTTTCCTATTTATCATTAATGTTTCATTGAAGTTGTGTAGTTTAGTTTCCAACCCGTAAGTCTCTCTCCCTTTTTCTCTCTCCTTTCTTTATCAGGGAGGAGAGAGAGATTAATAGAGAGCGTCTGTTATTCGGTTTAATTGCCAGGCCAGTGTTAAACCCTGACACCTGGTTTAGGGGTCTCTCTTCTGGAGGTTTATTTCAGGATTCCCTTTTTAGGAATTCCTGATTTGGGGGAGTGTTTTGGGGATCTCTGGCTTGGGTGACACTGGTTTGGGGGTCTCTCAGTTGGGAACTGTTTTGGGGTCTCTTATTAGGGCTCGCATTTGGGGGCTGAATTTTGGTGGACTGCAGCAGGGAACTGTAAGATGATTTTCTGTGTAGCTGGGTGTGGCACATGCCGCATGGTGAGGGTTAACATTTGTGTTGACATTTTCCCCAGAGTTGTCCTGCCAAGGGGAACAGAATTCCTGGTAGTCCAGGAGAATTCTAGATGTCCATTTCCCTCTAGTTATGGGTTAGACTTGTCTAGGGAAGCAACCTGCACTTGTACAGTGGCTGTGGAACTTTTGCAGTGAGTTCTGTGCAGTCAGAGCAAGCTAGTGTGCCATTTAAAGATGTGGTGAGAGACAAGAAGTGGTTGTGAAAAGATGGGATAAGCTGGTGACAAAGAGCTTGCAGCTCTCAGCACAGTATTTGATACCAAAAGCCACCACACATAATAAAAAGAGTGAAACTGCATAGCCCTGAGAATCCCCAGTAAAGCCAGCTGGGCACCAGCCACAAAAGAAGCGTGATTTTTTACCCTCTCTAGCTCCTCCTTTGAATTGGGTATGAAAAAGCCTCTCCAGGAGCAGAACTTACCAGTTGTTTGTATGACTCATAGAGGTGGGGGAGAGCTTCTCAGCCTCTCTCAGACACTAAAGGGACCATTGTCACCTGTAGTGGCAATGAATGAATGCTGAGGCTTAAACCAATGCAAGGTTAAAGGATTAAAGGAGCCTTTTCCTTCCCTTCAGCCCACTCCCCCCTTCCCCCTGTGAATTGGTTCAGCCCCCTCCCCCCCCCGCAGGTGGTTCGGCCCCACCCCCCGTTGCCCCTGGCGACTGCCGTTAGCGGCGACTCTGCCGTTGTGGCTCCTGTGCTGAGCTGTGCTGGGCTGTGTCTCTCCGGCTGCTCCTGGTCCTTGCCGTTGGTTTGCTCCTTTCTCCCTCCCCGTCCCTGCCTTTCCCCTTGCATCCACCTTGTCCCTGTCTGTCTCCTCCCTCCCCTGTCCCTGCCTTTGCCCTTCCCCTGTTCTTAACCCCCACCCTTCCGGCTCCGCCGGCTGCCTCCCGCTGCTCCCGCGGGGCCGTACCTGTGCCGCAGCCCCCAGAGCTCCTGAGATGGGGCAGAAATTGAGCAGGAAGCGTCGGGTGCCCCGCTCTGGCAGCACTCCTAGGCAGCCCTGCTGTGCTGCCGCTGCCGGCACCGGCGCCCTTGAGCCTCAGCAGCAAGGTCTGGGCAGGCTGCACCGCGCGGCTGCCCGCGGCCACCTGGCCTGGCTGAGGCGCTGGTGCTGGTGGATCGAGATTTGGGGTATCGAACGCCGCGACAGGGAGAATTGGTGAGGGGCTGTGGGCCGCTGCTGGGACACCTCGGGTGGCGTGCGGGAGCATCCCCCCTGCAGGGTTTGTGTGGGATCCCCTTGGAGATGATTGCTTGCAAAGCAAGATGTGCCCTGTCAGATGGGAGGGGGAACTCGAGAGCTTTCCAGTGCTGGGAGCTGCTGGGTGGGCGCCAGTGCTCCTGGAGGTGCTGGGCTGCTGCTTGGCCCTGCTCTCCCTGCAGGGTTCTCTTGCAGATGCTGAGGCCTCCCCAGGTCTCTCCTGCCCTGTGGGTGATGTGTGCAGGGTTGCAGCAGCAGCAGCAGCAGGCAGCAAGAGCAGCAGGGTCTGGACAGGGTCCCCCGGGCTGGGTGGTGCCACAGCTTTGGTTCTTTCCTTGTCTGTAAGTGTTAAGCTCCCGTGTTTAATTCTCAGGACACCTCTCCATCTGGCGTCTGCAAATGGCCACACAGAGGTCGTCACATTTCTAGTAAGGCACCGCTGCCAGTTGGATGCTGCTGACAATTTTGGGACAACACCCCTGATGATGGTGAGTGAGAGAAGTTCTGCTCTTGGAAGAGGGGCTTCTTGACTGTGCATGAAAGGAGAGGTGTCTGGCAGGACTCTGTAGGCAGAGCTGTGCGGAAACATGCCTGTTGGGTTTGGAGTGGAACAGGCACCTGTCAGATCATCTTTGCAGGTGCTCTTCTTTCCAGTGGTCAGAAGCTGGGCGAGCTGTGATGGAGTGAAATGGGATTCTGGAAGTCTTCCCTTTTTTTGTGTGTTGTTCCCAGGCAGTACAGTTTCATCAAGAAGACTGTGTGGCTTTCCTGCTAGAGCATGGTGCCGACCCAAATCTCACCGACACCGATGGCCATCCGGGCTCATAATAAAAACCTCGTGGGGCTGTTATTCAGGCATTATGTGGATCATCGTGCCAAGAATAAGGTAAATGTTTCTATTTCTTCAGCAAGTCCTTCCAGAAAGTGGTGTCAGTATTCCTTTTGAAGATTTTTTTGACTTTGCTTATTAACATGATGTATTTCTCTGACTTCTCAGGAGGGCATTACCCCACTAGCTCTTGCTATCTCTGAACATCAGGAAGAGATAGTAGAAATTCTCCTGAAAGCAGGAGCTGATGTGCACGCTCGAGACCGGCATCAAAGGTAAGGGGTTTCTCCAAAGGTTTCCCTTTGGTATTCTTTCTGTTGGACTGCTGAGAAGCATGGGAATGTGCTCTGACCAAAAGCAGGGGGGCACTGGGAAGGAGCTGTTTCTGTGAGACTTCTGTGTGCAAGCAGTGTGTGCTTGGCTGCTGTGGTACCTCAGGGGCTGCTTTCTGCATTGGGGCTTTCCAGGAGGCATTGTCTGGCAGGAGATGTGTCCTGAGCCTGGCAGCAGTGCCTCAGTTTGAGAAACCACCTCCTGCACAGCAGCCTCGTGTGCACTGAAGTGTTGTACATGTGGCAGCTCTGTCTGACCACGCAGCTGTTTTGACTCCCTCTCCCATGTTATTGTTGCTTCTAATGGAACCTGCTTTTTATTTTGTTCATTGTGAAGTAATGGGGAAAAGACTTTTTCTGAGAGCAAGCAGGAATGAAAGGAATGTTTCTGTGTCTGTGTCAAATGATCCATTTCATAGGATGTTTTGAATCTTTCAGAACCCCACTGATGATTGCTGCTTCTGTTGGGCAGCTGAATTTGGTCCAAGTTCTCCTTTCTTATGGTTCCAAAGTTTCCCATGAAGACCGTGATGGGAACACAGCTGAGGATTATGCTGATCTTCATGGGAACTGGAGGTAAACTTTGAACTTTCTGATGAGAAGAAGTGGTCAGTTCTCAGTGTGGCTTTGGAATGTTGTTGGTGGCAGCACCAAGGTTTAATGGTGTGTTTAGAGGTGTGTTGAAGGTGTGCTCAGGGATGTCTTCTGATGGGTGTGGTTGCTGTGGGTTCTGGTTTTTGGGCCCAGGCTGATTTTCTGGTACCGGTGGGAGGCCCCAGAGAGAGGGTGTGTAGCAGTACCCTGAGGGACCCGTGAGGGGTGGAAGAGGCAGGGCTCAGGATTCCCTCCCATCTCCTGCCATCCTCTCTCAGAGCCCAGAGGATGGGCAGCCTGGTCCCTGCCTGCTCCCTTCTTGAGACAGCACAGTCTCGCACTGATAGCAGTGAACAATTGTTAATGAAACAATTTCACCATAAGCCTTGGGCTATCAGTAAGAACAGGGCTACTTAATGCATACTTTGTAACCGCAGGAACAAAGCCTTGGGACATCAAAGGTTAAGGAGTAAACAAGGCGATTGGATTAGGGGACCTGGTTAAGGAGCATGGCACTGTTACAACATCCGCGAAGATGCTTGAATGTGATAAACAAGCTTTGTACGTTAACTGTTTTGTAGCCAATCAAGTTAAAACTCGTGTAACAAGATGTAGAGACTACTGGTATAAATATAGCCTTCTGATTCAATAAAGTCAGACAATTCGTTTGTATCAAACTGTGTCTCCGTCTCGCACTGCGACAAATGGTGACCCCGACGTGATTCGGGTTGAAAATTTTCTGGTCGCAGGTGTCCAAGAACTTTGTTTGAAGAAGAAAGGCTGGGAAGAAGCCGGTTATTGGTGTGCACCACTCATCACCTCCTCGCGATTGGCAGGTGAGCTTGGAGAAACTTTTTTATTATGGGTTCAAATATTTCAAAAGAAGAACGAGACGTTTATGTTACTTTAAAGACTTTACTTAATAAGGATAAAAAAGTTATATCGGGCCATGATTTAAAACTGGTTTTAAAATGGGCCCGTGAGCATTTTCCCGACATCGATTCAGTCTCTACTTATGACCCTTCATTTTGGGACGAGGTCGGAATTAAATTATGGGATGCTGCTACACAGGGCAATAACGAAACCGCCAAACTCTTAGCTCCTTGGCGAATACTCTTTGAAACTTTAAGAGGAAAAGAACCTACTACTCCATCTGCCCCTCCGCTGCCAATCACTGCCGCTATGGTGAATGCGGACTCGGACCCAGACCCCTTTGACCCAGGTCCTGTCGATCCTGAATCGGAACCCGATTTATACCCTGATGATTATGATGATCCGCGAAGTGTGTGGGCGGCGATTAGGGTTGAAGCACAGAAAGCAGGGGAAATGGACATTGCCTGCTTAATTGAAATCCCTCCAAAGCCAAAACCCCGTAAAAAAGACAGAGGATCTGTGATAGTTGCGCCTGTAATATATGGTGGGCAAGGGCAACCACGATGGGCCGCGCTGAATTTCTCTATTGTAAAAGAACTTCGCCGCACTGCAGCAGAAAACGGCTTAAGCTCTCATTATTTTCAAGGCTTGTTTGCAAACATTTGCGAGGCGCATGTACTTACTCCTTATGATTTAAAATCTTTTGCTGCCCTCCTTCTCAATCCCGTGCAACAATCATTATGGGAATCGCGTTGGAGAACGGCGGCAGAAAAGCTGCTGAGGGAGTATGCAGCTGGAGATAACCAGCAGCTGCAAACCCTTACAATTGACCATCTCATGGGTACGGGTGAGTTCGGCGACCCCGCGAAACAGGCCCGACATATTCCGAGAAAGGCACTGAAAGACAATATGCATATAGCAAAGAGAGCCTTCTTACAAATCCCTAATGCAAATAGGCCTGAAAAAGCCTTTACGACAATTTCTCAAGGGCCAAAGGAACCTTATATGGATTTTATTTCAAAGTTGCAGGACGCCCTAGAAAAACAAGTTGATAATACCGAAGCCCGTGATATTCTCCTTCTTAAATTGGCTGTTGAAAACGCTAATCCTGATTGTAAAAAACTCCTGAAAACTTTACCTAATCCTAACCCAACTTTAGTTGAAATGATGGAAGCCTGTAATAGGTTTGGATCTTCCGAACATAAATACGAAGTTATGGCAACGGCATTTAGAAATATCCAGCTTACTTCAGCACAACCTAGATCCTCGGGGTCCGCCCCTATTTGTTACAGCTGCGGGAAAATGGGACATTTGCAGAAGCAGTGTTGAATTAAAACATCAATTCCCATTTGTACCCGGTGTCGAAAAGGTCGGCACTATAATAACCAATGCCGTTCTAGGCTTGATATTGATGGGAACGTGATACCTCAGCAGCAGAATGCTCCCCAGGGAAACGGGAGGCAGAGCGCGGGCCGGCGCCACGCTCCGACATCAAATTACATGCCGAACCAGCAGATGTACAACCCTCCACAACCACAAGCGCCAGCGGTAATGCCGACACAAACACCATTCGGGCCACAGGTGGCAGCGCAGGCTTGGACCTCTTCACAGAATATGCTGTTACATTAACTGATACCACTGTTCACCTCATATCGACAACAATGAAAGGACCTTTGCCATTAAAGACTGTAAGACTTATTATCGGAAGATCGTCTATTACATTTTCTGGTCTTTTTGTTTTGCCAGGGGTCATTGATGAGGATGCCATCGACATTTCCGTCATGGCTTGGACCCCAACACCACCTTGTAATATTCCAAAACATAGCCGCATCGCGCAAATTGTGTTGATATACGGTGCAGCTGATTTAGTTGCTCATTCATCCAATCAGAGAACAGGAGCCTTTGGCTCAACGGGAGCTCCACAAATTTTTTGGTCTCATCTTATTGGCGAAGATAGACCACTTATTACGTGTCATGTTTCTTATAATTCTCAACAAATTACTATCACAGGTTTAATAGATACGGGAGCAGATGTTACGGTTCTTTCCAAATCTAAATGGCCACCAAATTGGTCCTTAGTGCCTACTCTGTCAGCACTGGCGGGAATAGGTGGCACGGGTACCAGTTTTCAAAGTCAATTTCATGTTCAAATCAAAAATCCCCAAGGGCAAACAGCGACAGTTAAACCGTTTGTCTGTCCGGTCCCAATTAACCTTTGGGGTCGGGATGTTTTATCACAATGGAGAATGCGACTAGAGACTCCTTTTTAGTAATGGCCACTGACGTAAGGCACAGAGTACCCAAAATTACATGGAAAACAGAAGACCCTGTGTGGGTCAATCAGTGGCCATTACCGGAGGAGAAACTCTGTGCTTTGAAAACTTTAGTTCAAGAACAGCTCCAGAAAGGGCATATAGTGCCTACTTTCAGTCCCTGGAATACTCCTATTTTTGTTATACAGAAAAAGAATGGCACTTGGCGTCTGTTACATGATCTTAGGCGGGTAAATGCTGTTATGGAACCGATGGGTGCATTACAACCAGGTTTACCGTCGCCAACTATGATTCCTCGAGAATGGGCAATCATTGTTATTGATCTTAAGGATTGCTTTTTTAACATCCCGCTGCATCCGTCAGATGCTCCTAAATTTGCTTTCTCGGTACCTGCTATTAATATGACAGAACCTCTCTCTAGGTATCATTGGACAGTTCTCCCACAAGTAATGAAAAATAGCCCTACCATATGTCAATGGAATGTTGCTCAGGTATTAGCTCCAGTACGGGAACAATTTCCCCGAGCCTTGATTTATCACTATATGGATGGTATTTTACTTGCTGCTGAAAAAGAGGGGGAATTATCATTATTATTTGAAGAAATGACAACTACTTTAAACCAGGCAGGCCTAAAAATATCCCCAGAGAAAGTTCAAAAACAGGAGCCATGAAAATACCTAGGCTGGCGAATTTCCAGACAGAAAATCTCGCCTCAGCAGATCACTATCGCTGCTAAAGTAACTACTCTTAATGATCTTCAAAAACTATTAGGCACCATAAATTGGCTGCGTCCTTTGTTAGGGATATCGAATTCGGATCTAGCTCCTTTGTTTGACTTGTTAAAAGGTGATACTGATCTCAATGCCCCGCGAGTCTTGACCACCGAGGCAGTGGCAGCCCTAGAAAAAGTCGCTCAGACTTTAATGGCTAAACAAGCAGCAAGATGGGATCCACAACTCCCTCTTGCATTAGCTATAATTCCAGATGGGAAAAAATTTATGGGACTACTTTTCCAATGGGATGAATCACTTTCTGATCCACTTCTTATATTAGAATGGATTTTTCTTCCTTATCAATCTACAAAGACAATCCTTCGTCAAGTAGAAATGATCTCTGAAATCATTATTAAGGCTAGAAATAGAGGAATTACGTTAACAGGCAGAGATCTTACTCATGTTTATGTCCCCTTTACTGAATTTTACCTTGATTTTATAATTCAACATGAGGTATTGTTTCAAATTGCAATTCTTGATTTCCCGGGAAAAATTTCAAACCATTTTCCTCCTTCCAAACTGTTGCATGCTTCTCTACCGCTTGTTGAATGCCCAAAAATATCTGCAGCGCCCCTTTCCGCTTTAACGGTTTTTACTGATGGTTCTGCAGCCACCCACAAGGCTGTGGTGACTTGGCTTAATGACTCACAGGAGTGGGTTTCCGATATCACGTTTCACCCAGGATCTTCGCAAATTGTCGAACTTGCTGCGGTCATTAGAGCATTCCAATTGTTTTCAGACCAAGCAATTAATTTGGTTACTGACTCTGCTTATGTTGCAGGAATTGTACAAAGGGCTGAACATTCTGCACTGAAAAATTTAACACATCCCCTTCTATACCCTTTGTTGTTACAGCTAATTTCGCTACTTGATGCTAGGAAATATCCGTATTTCGTTTTGCGTATATGCTCTCATACCTCATTACCAGGTTTTCTTACACAAGGTAATCGTCAAGCAGATCTCCTCACACTTAATGTTAATGTCCTTCCAAACATTTTTGAACAGGCTCGTATACACCATTCCTTTTTTCATACGAATTTGCGTGGTCTAAAGAGACAATTTAATCTCAGTACCCAGCAGGCGGCTGATATAATTTCTGCCTGTTCTGATTGTCAGCAATCCTCCTTATCTTCTAACTCCTTGGGCACTCTTCCTAGGGGACTACAAAGTTTAGAACTTTGGCAAACGGATGTTACACACTTTCCTGAATTCGGTCGACAAAAGTTTATCCATGTTTCCATTGATACCTTTTCAGGTGCTATTTATGCATCTTGTCATACGGGGGAGACAGCAAAAGACGTTCAGCGTCACTTTTTAAAGGCATTTGCCTCGTTAGGAATTCCTAAGCGGATAAAAACAGATAATGGTCCTGCATATACTTCACGTTCTCTACAATCTTTTTTTACTGACTGGGGAATTACACATATTATGGGTATCCCTTACTCTCCTACTGGTCAAGCAATTGTGGAACGAGCCCACCATACCTTAAAAACTATATTACAGAAACAGAAAGGAGGAGTTGGAGCATTGTCAATACCTGAAGAAAGACTGCTCAAGGCTATATATACTTTTAATTTTTTAAATTGTTATACTTCAGATGTGCCTCCCATTGCTAAACACTTTACTAGTAATAATCTTTTTCAATTCAAGGAAAAACCTCCAGTCCTTATAAAAGATATGGACACGGGACAAATTAAAATTCCATACTCACTTATAACATGGGGGAGGGGTTATGCTTGTGTTTCCACAGATCAAGGACTTAGATGGATTCCAGCGAAAAACGTTTGACCCTACAGGCTACGAGCTGCAAAGGACTAATATTTCTTGTTACTATTGTTTCACCTGTAGTAACTTTTACTCTGCCTAAAGAAAATGTGTGGCTCACTTTGGCAAACACCACAGGTCTGCAATCGCTATGCATAGCAACAGCTACGCCGCAGAACCCCTTCTCTACATGCTTGGTGGGAGTTCCCGTGGACACCTGGCCAATCCCTGAAGATCTGAAATCAATAATGACTGGAACGCATTGTGTTGATTCCTGGGATGGTTGGGTACCATATCTCACTCTAGCTTCTCTGGAACCGCAGGAAATTGAACTGTTAGGGTCCATAAAAATGGATTTTTGCCTTAGGTTTGATTATATAGGGAAAAATAAGACCAAAGCGTGGGATGTTTCTCCAATACATACTTTTTTTACCAAATGCATCCCTTTCGTGTAATTATACCTCTAAAATTGTGTCTAAATCCACTAACAAACCTTTATTGCTTCCCCCGGGTTTGTTTTTTATTTGTGGAGATAGAGCATGGCCTGCGATTCCTTCCCACATTCATGGAGGACCCTGCTCATTAGGCAGACTGACGTTATTCGCCTAATGATAGCACAATTATACAATGGCGAAAGAAATATCGGCACAAAAGACAGACACATGCTTTTACCAGTGACTGTCGAGATGATGTTAATTTTTGGAATGTACCTCAGGTTCTATTTTCTTCTCTTTTAGCACCTGGAGTTGCCAGCGCTAAAGCATTAACAACACTCAGGAGGTTGGGGTGCTGGCTTGTTGGGGAAACAGTTCAGAAATATACAGGTTGTGAGCAATCCTGACTTACTTCAATTTAGGCTACATTGGGTTAATGGTTATTGAGGCCTAGTTAGAGGCTTTCTGAGAACGAGCTACTGGGAAAGAGATAACTTAATCGGCAACATAGGAGGAAAATAATTATGTGGGAAGAAGGTCCCGTGAGAATGGTATGTGTGGTTGGAGTACAAGGCCACCTGCATGATAAGATGATGTAAACAAGGCTTCTCTATATAAAGTGAGTGCAAGTTGCTAATAAACGATTTTCCTGCAATCATATTGATGCGCCCATGGAATCCTTAAGCCTCCGCAGATTGCTTTCCCACAAATGGCGCCCAAACAGGGACTAAGGGTGGCCCGGACCAGGGTCTAAGGACGGCCCGGACCAGAGACTCTTATGCTGTTGCTTCCAGGAGCGATAAAGACAGCTGGAATAAGAGGGCGGAGAGGCCAGTCGAAAGGAGATTGCTGCCCCGGCAATCTATGTAGCTGGTGCCCGGCTACGGAATAAAAGAGGTACCTCGGAATTGAAGAATCTTGCCCTGATCAGGTGAGCGGCTGGGGAGGAGATGGGGTCTACACTCATAGAATCATAGAATCATAGAATCCTAGGGGTTGGAAGGGACCTCGAAAGATCATCTAGTCCAACCCCCCCTGCCAGAGCAGGGCCACCTAGAGTACATCGCGCAGGAACGTGTCCAAGCGGGTTTTGAATGTCTCCAGTGAAGGAGACTCCACAACCTCCCTGGGCAGCCTGTTCCAGGGCTCTGTCACTCTTACAGTAAAAAAATTTTTTCGAATATTCAACTTGAACCTCCTATGCTCCAATTTACACCCATTACCCCTTGTCCTATCACTGGTAATCACTGAGAAAAGCCTAACTCCATCTCCCTGACACTCGCTCCTTACATATTTGAAAACATTAATGAGGTCACCCCTCAGTCTCCTTTTCTCCAAACTAAAGAGACCCAGCTCCCTCAGCCTTTCCTCATAAGGGAGATGTTCCACTCCCTTAATCATCTTCGTAGCTCTGCGCTGGACTCTTTCAAGCACTTCCCTGTCCTTCTTGAACTGAGGGGCCCAGAACTGGACACAATACTCCAGGTGCGGCCTCACTAATGCAGAATAGAGGGGGAGGAGAACCTCTCTTGACCTACTAACCACACCCTTCCTAATGCACCCCAGGATGCCATTGGCCTTCTTGGCCACAAGGGCACATTGCTGGCTCATGGTCATCCTCTTGTCTACCAGGACCCCCAGGTCTCTTTCACCTACACTGCTCTCCAGCAGGTCAGCCCCCAACCTATACTGGGACATCGTGTTGTTCTTCCCCAAATGCAAAACTCTACACTTCCCCTTGTTGAACTTCATCATGTTTCTCTCTGCCCAACTCTCTAGCCTGTCTAAGTCTCTCTGAATGGCAGCACGGCCTTCCGGTGTGTCAGCCACTCCTCCCAGCTTAGTGTCATCAGCAAACTTGCTGAGGGTACACTCTATACCCTCATCCAAGTCGTTGATGAAGATATTGAACAACACCGGTCCCAGTACCGACCCCTGAGGGACTCCACTAGTCACACACCTCCAACCAGATTCTGCCCCATTGACTACAACTCTCTGACTCCTTCCTTTCAACCAGTTCCTGATCCACCTCACTACCTGATCACCAAACCCATACTTGGTCAACTTATCTACAAGGATGCTGTGAGAGACTGTGTCAAATGCTTTACTGAAATCAAGATAAACCACATCTACCGCTCTTCCATCATCTATCCACCTAGTAATTTCCTCATAGAAGGCTATGAGGTTAGTCAAACATGATTTACCCTTGATAAAACCATGCTGACTGCTCTTGATGACCCCCATGTCCTTGATATGCCTGGAGATAGCGACAAGAACAAGTTGTTCCATCACCTTTCCAGGGATGGAGGTGAGGCTGACCGGTCTATAGTTACCCGGGTCCTCCTTTTTGCCCTTTTTGTAGACTGGAGTGACATTTGCTATTCTCCAGTCCTCAGGCACCTCTCCTGTTACCCATGACTTACTGAAGATGATGGAGAGTGGCCTAGCAATGACCTCCACCAGTTCCCTCAGCACCCTTGGATGCATTCCATCTGGACCCATCGACTTATGGATGTCCAGATTACTCAGCTGATCCCTAACCCAATCCTCATCTACTATGTCAAGCTCCTCATCTATCTCAACTACTTCTGGGGCTAAATGAATCTGGGGCTCATGCGGAAACCCTGCAGGAGTAAAGACAGAGGCAAAGAAGGCGTTCAGCACCTCTGCCTTCTTTATATCCTCTGTCACCAGGGCTCCCATCTCATCCCTTAGTGGGCCAATATTGCCTCTAGTGTTAGTTTTACTAGCTATGTATTTGAAAAAGCCCTTTCTATTATCCTTAACCTGACTTGCAAGGTGAAGTTCCAAGGAGGCCTTAGCTTTCCGAATTGCCTCCCTACATCCTCTGACGACAGTCCTGTATTCCTCCCAAGTGACCAGCCCCCCCTTCCATGATCTGTAGATTTTCCTTTTCCACTTAAGTTTTCCCAGCAGTTCCTTTTTTAACCATGCAGGCCTCCTAGCTCCCTTACTGGATTTCCTAACCATAGGGATGCTCTGATCCTGTGCTTGCAGATAGTGGTCTTTGAATATTGACCAGCTATCTTGAGCCCCTTTATCTTCTAACACCCTGTCCCATGGGATTTCTCTTAACAGTTGATTGAGGAGGCCAAAGTTTGCCCTGCGGAAGTCCAGGGTTCTGGTCCTACTGGGCATTCTGGTCCTTCCACACAGGATCCTGAACTCAACCATCTCATGATCACTGCAGCCAAGGCTGCCATTGACCACCACTGCTTCAACAAGGCCCTCCTTGTTGGTTAGTACAAGATCCAGCAGCGCTCCTCTTCTAGTCGGCTTGTCCACCATTTGCATTAAGAAGTTATCGTCAATGCACTGGAGGAACCTCTTAGACTGTGAAAGGCTGGCTGTGTGAGTCAACCAGCAGATATCAGGGTAGTTAAAATCACCCATGAGGACTAGGGATTGAAGTTGTGAGGCTACTTTCAGCTGCCTGTAGAAGGCCTCATCAACTTTCTCGCCTTGATCAGGAGGTCTGTAGTAGACCCCCACAACTGTATCACCCACACCAGCCTGCCCCTTAATTCTTACCCACAAACTTTCAACTTGCCCCTCATCAGCCCCTGCACAAAACTCAACACATTCTAGTTGCTCCCTCACATAAAGAGCAACTCCACCACCTCGCTTCCCTACCCTATCTTTCCGAAAAAGCACATAACCATCCATGGCCACATTCCAGTCGTGTGACCTATCCCACCATGTCTCTGTTATCGCTACCAGATCATAACCCTTAGCCCGTACACAGACCTCTAACTCTTCTTGCTTATTCCCCATGCTGCGTGCATTAGCATACAGACATTTCAGGAAACAAGCAGAGCACACTGGTGGGACTAAATCCTCCCTAGACCACCTGTCTTCGGACACTGGTTCATTCTTGTGTTTGTCCCTAACAGACCCAGTTTTCTCCCCTTCCCCCTTCACATCTAGTTTAAAGCCCTCTCAATGAGCCCTGCTAAGTCCTGCCCCAAAAGCCTCTTCCCCCTCTGGGACAGGTGCATCCCACCTGCCACCACCAGGCCAGGTGTCTCATACAGCATTCCATGATCAAAAAAACCAAAACCCTGTCTTTGGCACCAGTCTCTTAGCCACTCATTGACCTGTAAACTCTTCCTATATACCTCCCCACCCATTCTTACAGGAGGGATGGAGGCAAACACTACTTGCGCTCCAGATCCCCTAACTAGCCGTCCCAGGGCCCTGAAGTCCCTTTTCATTGTCCTTACATTTCCTGAGATAATTTCATCACTGCCAACCTGAAAAATCAGCAGTGGATAGTAATCAGAGGAACCCACAAGATTAGGGAGTTTCCTTTTAACATCTCTAATCCGAGACCCAGGGAGGCAACAGACCTCCCTGTGGGATGGGTTCGGTCGACAGATGGGGCCTTCTGTCCCCCTCAGAAGGGAGTCACCCACCACAACTACTCTCCTTTCCTTCTTGATTGAAGAAGTCTTAAGGACACGGGGTGACTGATGAGTCCTAGGTGGTTCAGTAGGTAAGTCTACCTCTGTCACTACATTATCCTGTCCCTGAACTTCCAAGGCCTCATACCTATTCTTCAAGGACAATGGGGAGGGTGGAGGGGGTTGGGAGGATTTTTTTATGCCCTTCCGAGGCCGGACCTCCTTCCATTCATTCGTAACTCTTAAGTCCTCTCTTTCTGTCTGGTGACTGGAGGGGAGGGGATCCATCGCTTCCTCAACCTCTCCCATCTGCCCCTGCCTCAGGGTGAGATTCCACCAGTCTATTTCCCTCTCACACTCTCTAATGGCTCGCAGTCTCTCCACCTCCTCTGTCAGTTTAACCACCTGCCTGAGGAGATCATCTACTTGCTCACACCGCACACATGTGGTGTCACTGGTTCCCTTTGGTACCAGTGCCAGACACAGGCATTCACTGCAGCCAGAGACCTGCACTGCTGCGTGCCTGCTTGGGAGCTCTGTCTGCGTCCCCACATTCTTTTTCACAATGGCTTTTGGCCGTGTTGTGACCATGATGTATCTATCCACTGGTGCTCCCTGTCTAGCCTCGCTCCTGCCTTCTGGAAGCTAGCTGCCACTCTCTCCTCTCTGCTCAGCGCTGCCGCGTGCTTACTCCTGCTTACTTTGTGTGCCTGCCCTGCCCGCGCGAACTGCCTCGCAAACTGCCGCTTCACTTTCCTGTTTGCCTACTCCTGTTCGCCGCGCTCCGGGTCGCTGGCGCTCCCGGAAACCTCTTAAATACCTTCTCACCGGTGTGGGGGCCGCGCCCTTCACAGCCCCGCCTCCTGCCACGTCAGCCTTCCTCACCTCGCAGGATTCCCACCCAGACTCAGGTCTCCTCGCTCTGCCCTGGCTTCACCGTCTCTGGGAAGCCCAACTCCTTCTCAAATCCTCTTCAATTTAAAGGCACAGGTCACACCGGTACCGGTGCCGCTGCCGCTCTCTGCTCCGCGCTGCCGCGTGCTCAGAGGAGGCTGCCAAATGGCCGCTTTTTAAACCTTGCCGCCCTTCACAGCCCCGCCTCCTGCCACGTCAGCCTTCCTCACCTCGCAGGATTCCCACCCAGACTCAGGTCTCCTCGCTCTGCCCTGGCTTCACCGTCTCTGGGAAGCCCAACTCCTTCTCAAATCCTCTTCAATTTAAAGGCACAGGTCACACCGGTACCGGTGCCGCTGCCGCTCTCTGCTCCGCGCTGCCGCGTGCTCAGAGGAGGCTGCCAAATGGCCGCTTTTTAAACCTTGCCGCCCTTCACAGCCCCGCCTCCTGCCACGTCAGCCTTCCTCACCTCGCAGGATTCCCACTCAGACTCAGGTCTCCTCGCTCTGCCCTGGCTTCACCGTCTCTGGGAAGCCCAATTCCTTCTCAAATCCTCTTCAATTTAAAGGCACAGGTCACACCGGTACCGGTGCCGCTGCCGCTCTCTGCTCCGCGCTGCCGCGTGCTCAGAGGAGGCTGCCAAATGGCCGCTTTTTAAACCTTGCCGCCCTTCACAGCCCCGCCTCCTGCCACGTCAGCCTTCCTCACCTCGCAGGATTCCCACCCAGACTCAGGTCTCCTCGCTCTGCCCTGGCTTCACCGTCTCTGGGAAGCCCAACTCCTTCTCAAATCCTCTTCAATTTAAAGGCACAGGTCACACCGGTACCGGTGCCGCTGCCGCTCTCTGCTCCGCGCTGCCGCGTGCTCAGAGGAGGCTGCCAAATGGCCGCTTTTTAAACCTTGCCGCCCTTCACAGCCCCGCCTCCTGCCACGTCAGCCTTCCTCACCTCGCAGGATTCCCACCCAGACTCAGGTCTCCTCGCTCTGCCCTGGCTTCACCGTCTCTGGGACGTACAACGTCACTCTGACGTACAACAAGAAGAGGCAGTAGTTAAGCTCCTCCAATATATTCTCTCTATGAGAGATTTATTACACGAAGGCAGGACCTTACGTGAATTACTGAAAAAAGGGCACAGGGTAGAGACTTGATCCCCTCGATGGGTACTGTTTTTGAGTTACCTACTTGGGAAGCCATAGGTACTACATAGCCCTATGGGATAAAATTAGCGATGGAGATAAGGAGGCACAACGCTTAGCGACACTTTGGAAGTTGATTAAAGAAACCTTAAAAGAAATGAAAAGTGAGAGGTCAGCAGCAGCCTCAGCGTTTGTTGTCTTAACATCTGATCTGCCAGTACCGATGAATGCTCAAAATATGAACTTGACCTCTAAACAGTTGTTTGAGACACCTAAAATACCCTTACCAGCACCTGAAGGGACTGTACTGATTCAAACTCAGTCAACTGTGCCATTTGACCCTGGGGGTCAGATGAAAAGCAAAAATGGGACCGAGAAGCAAGACCAATAGCGACCGAAAACACCACCAGAATCGTCGGAGGACCCAGAGGGAGAGAAGCCGGAGAACACAGGCGAGGAATCTTGGAATGCAGACTCCCGACCTTGCAACTGCCCGCCACGGCTCCCGGCTGCTCTGCCACCTTTCCACCTTGGAAGCCTGATTTATCTTCTTGACCACAGTTGCCATCAATTAATCCTCTGCTTCACCTGTCAACACCATCAGTGCCTGCTATAGAGCAACAACCAAGGAAGGAACTGGGACTCGGAGACAAGCAACGAAGGAAACTGCTGAAGAAGCTGACAGAACTGGACACCAAGGATGAGTATACCCCTGAAAAAAAAAACTAGTTTTTGCTCCAGGGAACATCCCGAACAATGGGGCACTAATCCATTTTTACCCCCTTATCCATTCCCTATTCCTGCTCCTATTTCCCTTAACCCTTTAACACCCACTGCTCTACCTCTTCCAGATCCAACATGGGGAGGGGAGGGTAGTGGGAGGGGTGGTAATGTGTATCCAGTAACTAGATGGAAGGGAATTATTTAAAATGCTATAGTTGAAGGAGAAATGGTTCCCAATATGAGTCCGATGGTTTTCCAGTGATTGTGGGACCAGGATGAGGAGGTCAATGGGTTGCATTAGATTGGAAAATGATAAAAGAAGCCAAAGTTGCCATTGCACAGTACGGTTTGAAATCGGTTTGAGTCATTTACTCAATCTCTTTTGCAACATCTTTTTACTGCTCAGTTGTTGATGCCATATGACACAAAAATGCTCTGTTAACTCCTTCTCAACAATTGCAATTTCATCATAAATGGTAAATGCTGTGTGAAAATGCAGCTGTGATTCCTAGACAGAACACCGATGCATTACACGGAGTGCAAGCGCAAATGTTACTCGGTGCTTGTCCTTTTGTATGCACAGATTTGCAGGCATGGTTTCAAACTGAAGTGTTACAACTTTCAAAAGAATTGGCATATAGAGCTTTGCAAATTGTTCATGATCCTGCACAAGCAACCCTTTCTTTTACAAATATTAAACAGAGAGAGCAGAGTCATATTCAAAATTTGTGGATCACTTATATTCAGTGGTAATATCACATCTTGATTTGTCAAAAAAAAAAAAAAAAAAAAAAATAATTTTTTTTTGTATGTCGGCGTATGACAATGCTAATGAAAAAACTGAACATGCATTAGGACTACTCCCAAAAGGTGCTACAGCAGCCCAATTCTTAGAAGCTGCTTGAGGTAAAGATCCTTAAGATAAAGCTGCTTAAGAACCATCATTGCAATATAGTTCTCAATATTGATGTATATTGTGATGCATGGTACACTGGTGTTTCATACAGAGATAAAAAACGTGGTTGGTAATTATACTTGCAGTTTTGGTTTAGGAAATTGTACCATTTCATTTTGTTTCAGGGTAACTTTACCAGATTTTAGTAGCAATATAATTTCATTTTTGAACCTTCTAGTGGTTGTTAGTTTTTCTTATATATTGGTGAGAAGTAAGACAAAAAACACAGTTATGAGAATGAGTATGCCTTTTTGGAGGCTGGAAGTTGCTGCGGAGAGTGAGAGTTGTTCCTGGTACGGAGAGCACCCCCACTCCTGCCCCCGCAGCCGTTTCTCGCCCCCCCGCACACACTGCTGCTGCTCAGAACATGAGCCCTGCTGCAGACACCACAGGAGAGAAAGAAAAAAAAAAAGTGTGTGTGTGTGTGTGTGTGTGTGTGCTTTTGCTGTTTATAGGCTTGGAGTTTTGTCTCTAAACAATTTTATTTGGCTTTTTGGGCTTCAATTTGGCAACCATGGAGGAAACCAGGACTCCACCGTGCTGTGACCCGGGAGGGGTCTGGGGACGCTTTTGGGGCCCCCCGACTAACTTTTGTCGGATAAGCCTCCTCTACCCCCTTGGTTCTACGCGCCAGTGGACATCTGAATTTCCTCATACTAAAAAGTTATTTAAGCCCGTGAAATGTGCTTTTAGTATTGTGTTGTATTGATAACAGGTTTTTGTTAATGTTGTAATTTATGTGATCGGTTATATGTTGATTATGGGATGCGTCGTGTATATGTTGATTGTTGGTTATGCTATTTTGTTGCACTGCTAAGCAGATAAACTTAACTTTTGATATTTTAAAACAGATGCTAAAAGATGTTGATAGTGTCAGACATGCAGTTTTACAATATTGTGCTGCCACTGACATTTTATTGTTAGCTTTTAGGTTATGCTTGTGAAGACTTGGATAGAGTGTATTAGCATAAATTTAGCTGATCATTCAGAGTCAATTCACAACCAAAAACTATTGATTAAGATAACATGAAAAAATTAACTGTTGTATATACTGGGTTAAATTAATGGTTAAATCATTTAAGGATATAGGGATAGCTTAGAGATTTAATTAGACAAGGTTTATCAATTATATCTGTTATTATTGGTTTTGATAAAAAAAAACAAAAAACAAAAAACAAAAAAACAAAAAAACAAAAAAAACCAAAAAAAGACAGAGCGCGATGTCAAGACATCGCTGGAGTGGACCCGAGAGGGACAGATCGTTTTGCCCCCTAATGCAAGACTATTTGGTTTGGTTCCTGTGAACTTCCACAGACTTGCAAATAGCCTTAGCACAGCTTAGCGGGGAAATAGCGAATTCTTACCCCTCATATTGCTTGTTACCACTTTTATCTAACATGCAGTGGGAATCATGTAGTTTTTTGTCTGACAGTCCAGTGGACGGCATAATGGTCTTCACGGATGCTGGAAAAAAAAAAAAAATCCCATAAAGCTGTTGTTACCTGGGAGGAGACGCCTGGGCAATGGAAAGAGCATTTAATTCAAGGGAAATCATTTGACTCTTTGCAAACCCTTGAACTTATTGCAGTTATTTGGGTTTTTGAAACGTGGAATAATACTGCTGTAAATATAGTCTCTGATTCACTTTATGTAGTAGGGATTGTTTTAAGAATGTATCATGCCATTTTGAAGGAAATTTCGAATAAGCATTTGTATTTCTTATTGCAGAAGTTATTAAGACTCTTAGCAGAAAGAGAACATTCTTATTTTATCACTCATATCCAGAGTCTTTTTAGTGACCGAGGTTTGGCTATTGGTAATAACAGAGATGATTATTTAGTTGCACCAGCGTGGACTGGTCCTTCTGTTGATGCTTTTTCACAAGCTCGACAATCTCATGCATTTTTCCATCAAACTGCTAAAGTGCTAGCGAAGCAATTTCATTTACTTCTGGGGGATGCCCAGGGAATTGTGAAATCTTTTCCTGATTGCCAAAAGGTTGATTTGGTATTGGGATGGAAGTCAATCCTAAAGGTTTAAAATCCTTGGAACTGTGGCAAACGGATGTCACTCATGTACAACAGTTTGGACACTTAAAATATGTGCCTGTTGTTATAGATACTTTTTCTATGGCCGTTTGGGCCTCTGCTCAGACTGGTGAGGCAACGAAACATGTTATCAGACATCTATATGTATCCTTTGCTGTTCTTGGAGTACCTCAGTCTATTGAGACGGACAATGGCCCCGCTTATTCTTCTGCTCGTTTTCGACAGTTTTGTGGACAATGGGGTATTCGACATGTTACTGGTATTCCTCATAACCCTACAGGTCAAGCAATAGTGGGACGTTGCCATTCGGTACTAAAGACACTCCTTGAAAGACAAAAAGGGAGGAGGAAGGGAGTCCTCCTCAGGACCGGTTAAGTAAGGCTGTATATGTCATGAACTATTTACGTCTTACAGGAGATCGTACAGAACCTCAGATACTGATTCACCAAAAAGCTTTAGCAGACTTTGGTTCGGAACCTTCTACAAAATTTTGGTGGAATTCAAGAATTCCATCACTGGACAATGGGAAGGGCCAACAGAGGTGAAACTGACTGGTCGAGGTTATATGTGCTTACTTACAGGTACTGGAGTGCGTTGGGTACCGAGCAGATGGGTTCGACCATGGAAACAAACGCCTTTAAATATGGATTCACAGTGATAATATTTCTGATACAAGTATTTGGTTTGGGAGATTGTATTGATTTATTTTATTTTAGGCTGATTCCACCAGATTTTAGTAGTAATAGTGTTTTGGTTTTTAAAGTTTTTGGTAGGTGTTGTTAAATTTTTCTCATATATTGGTAAAGAGTACGATAGATTCATAAGAATGTTTTTCAGAGGCCTAGAAATGCTGCGGAGAGAAAGAAACTTCCCCCCCACCCCCGACTCTTTCCCCCGCGGCTGCTTTTCAACCCCCCTTCGTGTGCCTGGCGATTGCTACCAGCAAGCTTGCTACAGCTGTAGGTGCTGCCTCTGCCCCCGCAGATACTGTAGCTGTGAGCCCTGCTGGGAGGGGGAGGAAAGGACACCACGTAGCCTCGTTAAAGGAAAAAAAAACAAAAAAAAAACCAAAAAAAAACCAAACTTGAGGGTTACCTGCTACTCATGAAAGATAGTGATATTTTCTTTTCTTTGACAGGAGATTTTAGCTATCCGTGAAATAGAATCTTTTTAATGTGTTACGCCATACAAAAGATGAAGACATTTACAATCATAAAAAAAAAAAAAAAAAAAAAAAAAATAACTTCAATTAGGTAGTGTCACTATTCTGCTTTTATGCAAACTCCAGATATTTTAAAACAACTTACTTTGATGGGTACATTGATTATAATTTTATCTATTGTTTAAGAGAAGAGTTTAAAAGATGCTCAAAGCTGCACTGCAAAATACTGTATACTATGCAGGGAGTGGTGTAATACAAAGACATTTCTTCAAGTTTAGTTTGAAACCATTACAGCACATGATTCGATAATAAAACTATTTTCATTACAATCAAAAAAAAAAAAGGGAAAAGACAAGGGAAGAGCGTATACCCTCATGAGAAGAAAAAAGAGCGTGACCTCATGATGAGAGCACTAATGAGTTATCAATAACATTTGTGATCAAATTAGGCCTAGAATATAAGTGAAAGTTTGAAATTTGGGTTTCTTGCTGTTTCATTTGTATCACACATAGAAAGAGGAAAAGCCTTTGGTAAGAATTGATAAAAATCATAAAATATACCAGTTAGCTTGTTGGCTTACAGATTTAATTAGGCAAGGCTTATCAGTTATATATGTTATTATTGCTTTCATATTACTAGTATGTTATTATTACCTTCGCATTAGTATATATGTTATTATTGCTTTTGTATTATTGGTATGTTATTGCTTTTGCATTATTAGTATGCTGCTTATGACAATATATCATTAGCATGTTATCTTATGTAATGAAATAAGTCAGAATTGCTCAAAAAACAAAAAGGGGAATATGTTGGGGAAACAGTTCAGAAATATACAGGTTGTGAGCAATCCTGACTTACTTCAATTTAGGCTACATTGGGTTAATGGTTATTGAGGCCTAGTTAGAGGCTTTCTGAGAACGAGCTACTGGGAAAGAGATAACTTAATCGGCAACATAGGAGGAAAATAATTGTGTGGGAAGAAGGTCCCGTGAGAATGGTATGTGTGGTTGGAGTACAAGGCCACCTGCATGATAAGATGATGTAAACAAGGCTTCTCTATATAAAGTGAGTGCAAGTTGCTAATAAACGATTTTCCTGCAATCATATTGATGCGCACATGGAATCCTTAAGCCTCCGCAGATTGCTTTCCCACACTGGCTGGCAAAGCAGAATAATGCTACTAGTGCAGCTTTAACTGATTTATTAATGGATGTAGATAGTGTTAGACATGCTACTTTGCAGAATCGCGCTGCTATAGATTTTTTGCTTTTAGCTCATGGACATGGGTGTGAAGATTTTAATGGAATGTGTTGTATGAATCTTTCTGATCACTCTCAATCTATACATGCTGCAATACAATCACTTAAAGAAGGGATTACACATTTGCAGTCACAGGATAACCGGGACTGGTTTGATAATCTTTTCTCAGGATGGGGTTTAACAGGATGGTTGCGAAGTTTAGTTAAGACTGTTTGTTATGCTTTATTTGCTTTTTTGCTTTTTTTATTCTTGCTGCCCTGCATTTTACAATGCTTTCAGCGGATGTTCGATCGTGCTATGAACCGGGTTTATCTTGTCCAATCGGAAGGGGGAATTGAGACAGCACAGTCTCGCACTGATAGCAGTGAACAATTGTTAATGAAACAATTTCACCATAAGCCTTGGGCTATCAGTAAGAACAGGGCTACTTAATGCATACTTTGTAACCGCAGGAACAAAGCCTTGGGACATCAAAGGTTAAGGAGTAAACAAGGCGATTGGATTAAGGGACCTGGTTAAGGAGCATGGCGCTGTTACAACATCCGCGAAGATGCTTGAATGTGATAAACAAGCTTTGTACGTTAACTGTTTTGTGGCCAATCAAGTTAAAACTCGTGTAACAAGATGTAGAGACTACTGGTATAAATATAGCCTTCTGATTCAATAAAGTCAGACAATTCGTTTGTATCAAACTGTGTCTCCGTCTCGCACTGCGACACCTTCTTCCCTGCTGCTGGGCTGCACTGGGAGCTCTTGGGCAGAGGCTCCTCTTTTGTCATCAGCTTGCCCATGCTCGGCAAGATTCGAATCCATCAGGTGCTGGGGGCAGCTGGGGACCCCTCTCCTGAGTCGGCCCTGCTGCAGGGGACCCTGGGACACTTATAACTGTGACCATGGAGATGGGCTTTGGTCTAGACTTGCAGATATTTGTTCCTCATCCCACGTGTTCCTGTCTCTTCCTCTTCGAGCAGAGCTGTTCCGGTCTTATTTTCAGACCTTCAAGTCTCTCTTCCCTGTTTCCCTTTTCTCTTCCCTTGGGAGGGTGGAGGGGGGTACCAGAGCAATTCTGTCACCTGGTGTTTGGTTAGAACTGAGACGCTGTGTCTAGTGTTAGTTTGGAAGCTGAGGAAAATTTCTACCCAGGATTCTCTGTTAGAGAATCTTTCAAGTGTTGTTGCTGAGCTGAGGTCTGCCCAGTAGGAACTCTCCAAAGTGTCTGTAGCCAGAGGAGGAACTTGGCAAGCTGAGATGCGTGTAAAGCCTCTGCCCAGCCCAGCACCATTGTCCTTGCTGACTTGCACTGCAGTGCCCAGGAAGCACCAGCCTTTTGTTTCAGAGGAGATGTGACTGAGAGCCCTTCATTGCTCTGTTGCACAGCTTTGTAGCTGTGGGGGTTCCTTCTCTCAGGTGGTTATGTGTGCCTGAAAGGCAGACTGAAGAAATGTTCCAAGCAGGAGCTAATAACTTGGAAGTTGTGAATGTGCATCTCTGGGGTAAGAGCCCTGCAGTGAGTTCTGCGTGTGTTAACAAATGCTGAGGAGAATAATGAGAATTTGTATGAATATGTGTAGGGTGGATAATAAGTTGGTGTTAAGTGTTGTGCTGAGTGGTGTATGCCAGTATGTGGTTCTTTTTTCCAACTCTATTTCCATTTATGTGGGGTGCACCTGCTGTGGACAGAGGAGGTAGGATCCTTAACTAGGGAGGAGCTCAAGAGGAAAATGATGTGGCCTTTTCTTGAGGTGGTTTCTATTGTCAGCACTGACTGTGCTCCCTGGTGACTTCAGTGCAGGCATCAGGAGGAGCAGCACAAGAAGCTTTGTGAATGTGCTGATTTGTTACTTTTTGGCCTTGTCAGGCTGTAAGGGCAGTTGTGATTTGTGTGCTCCATGTGCACTGACAGGATTGTGTCCTATAGGATTAATTTTTTAATATAAATGAACTCTAGATTGGCACCTGTTTCTCTTTCAGCTTTTTTAAGTGTATAATATCAGAACTGTGTGGCAAATGGACAGCAGAGAGTGTTCAGGGAGCATTTCCTGGCATTAACACTGCAGTCTGGCTGGCACTGCAAAGCACATCATGAGAGTCCCTTTGCTGTGCTGCAGCAACAGAAGGTTAGAGGGTAAGCTGGGGTGATGAGAGAGCTTCTGAGGTCCTCTGAAGTGTATGTTTTGGGGAGGAGTCCTTGTGCCACATCCAGTCCATGTGCTTGTGGTCAAATCAAGAGAAGCAGCACTCCCTCCTGCTCTGAGGAAAATGTTACAGCATGTTTCCTGTCAGCAGGAAATTGGGTGCTGGGTACCTATTAAAAGAAAACCTCAGCATTTGCTCTCTTGAAATTTTTAGGTGTTACTGAGCAGGATGGGTAGAGAAGGTGGATAGTGATTTGTATTCTAAATAATATAAGAACACAGGGACCTGCACCCACAGGTGCCACACAGAGTGTTCTAGGAGGCACTGAGGTACATCTGTACACCGACACTCAGGTGTGACTCTTGCAGCAGTCACCACACCCATTTGGGTCCAGTTTTGGCCAGTTTCATTCTGTAGGAGCTGTAGAGTTGCCCATGTTAAATGTTTGTGTGTACTGTTGAATTGTTAGCTTGCCAAATCTAATGTCAGCATGTCATTGAATCTTTGAACAGCCACAGATGACCTTTGTGAAGGAGGCTCAGTAAGGTGAGACTTTACAAACCCCTCCCACTTGCTTGAGGGGTGATTTTAGAGACATAGCACTCATTTTGCTTTCTTTTTGAAGGAGTTCTGAGGAGGAGGGGAGTGATGACACTTGGAGTGATTCTGAAGAATAAGTCTGTTTTAGCCCTAAGGTATGGTGCATTTCCAGGAAAAGTGTCCTTGAAAAATAAATCTCTTGAAGGCAAGTTTTCTCTGGGATTGAAAGACACTGCAGTTCCAGCCAGCATTGTTTTCTCTCTCATTGTTTCTGTCAGTTTTTGAAAAAAAAGCTGTAGCTGTGGCAGAGCAAGCTGTAGATTTGTGGTTTGGGGCCAAAAGTCATAGGTACACAGTCACATTATTTTATTTCTTCTTGTTCATTTGGATCAGCATCTGTTGCTGATGATGGGATTCTATAGTGATGGGGAACCTGCGTGTGGTAGTTCAACCCACTCAATAATGCTGGAGATGCCACCAACATCTTTAGTTTTAACATGATCTCATTTCCTTGCATTGATTTAAATGGAAATGATGCATTTTTCGGCAGTGATACTGAAATTTAGGGATAATGTGGTAAGTGTACTTGCAGAGGCTGATTTATGCATCAAGTCTGGTGATGCTAACAGTGGCTTGCATTCTGCACCTTTGAAAGTAAGCATTCTGAAACTCCGAGAGCTTCAATTTTACTAAGTAATAGAAAGATAAAAATCAGATGAGTGAAACTGTTCTGCATGTAAAGATAGTTTTGGAAGCACTTTGCAGAAGGGTGCCTGCAGAGTCTTTTGGGGTGGAATACTCACTGAGTTGGGTGTGTGAGGAGTCTTTGTGTAGTTACAAGTATAAGATAAAGGCAGCACCTAAGCACTATGAAAAAGACAACCTGATTATATTTCCTGTTCAACATTTGATGTGAAAACAATGTTTATTGTTGTGACTCTTAGGGCATTTAGAAATTAAATATTTTTTTCTAAAATAAATCTTTAGGTCGAGAAGCAGCAGAAGCCAACCTTGTTGGAGTTATGGAAGGTTTTCCTGAAGTACAGGAAAGCTGGTAAGCTGCCTGGAAAAGGTTGCATGATGTCCTGCTCTGCCAAAGTAGACTTGCTAAGTAGTTGTTTTGTATTGTCTTGATATAGAAAGTGAGAGAAGTAAGTTTTGAAAACAAAGCACTTTTTCATTTGAGAAATAAAAAAGCCATATAGTTAAAATAAAGATATTAATCACCTTCTAAGCCCCTGTCCCTGGCCAATCCTTCCTCCCTCCCGCTCATCCCTTAGCTGGCTCATTTTCCAGACATTTCCCTTCTTGCTTCTATTGCTGTGTTTGCCCTGAAACAATGGGACCAAAATGTGGAGATGGAGAGGAGAAGGAGGACTGGAGTGTCTTGGGTGTTCCCCAGAGGTGTGCTGGGTGCTGCTTGCAGCTGTGTCAGCTGTTGTGCACAGCCCCCTTCTGCTGGCAAGGGGGCAAGAGGAGGCAGCAATGTAAAGGAAATGCTGTGATGGGGCTGGGGGTGAAGAAACCCTTGGCTAACGCTCACTTCTGAGTTTGTCCTTCTGCAGCAGAACCTCTGCAGATCTTCTGGATGCAGGGCTTGAGGGATGGGGAGCAGCAGAGTGAAATACAAAGAGTGAGTGTCTCTCTTCTTCCCTGGTGTGTAGGTGCCCTGCCAGCTGTGGGAGCAGAAGAGGAAAAAGATCCTGATTCTCCCTGGACTTCTCCCTGGGATTCTGAGGTACTTTGTGTGAAGGACAGGGGGGTTTCCATGGTGGGGCTGGGGAGGGTAGGAGGGAGCTCCAGGAGCACCTGAGAGCTTGCTTCTGACCTGGGCTCGACCATTAGTGGTTTCCTGGTTTCCTGCTTGTGCCCTGTGTCTGTCAGGAGCCCTTGGACATTGTTCAGCTGCAGGAAGCTGCTTAGGTAGTGGTGGGATTAAGTCTGCTCAGGAGAAGGATATGGGCCTCATGGCAGCTGGGTCTTGAGTTTGCTTCCTGAGCCATTTCATATGGGAGCAGGAAGCCAGTGATTTCCCTGGGAGCAAAGCAGAGGAAATGAAGGGAGGATTGATGTGTTTGTGACTGGAGTGACTGAAATGAAGCTGGGCTGAAGTGGGGAAGTGCTTCTCAGGGGCTGTGCAGGAGCAGGGCTGAGGCTGAGGACAGGAGGCTTTTTTTCTGCTCCTGCAGATTTCCCTGGAAAAGCTGAAGGCCTTGTAAAAGCAAGCTCAGCCAAGTTTCCCTTCTGTCTTGGGCAGGAAAAGTCTTTTTCAAGCTGGCAGTGGGTGGCAAAGCAGGTCCTTTTTTCATCTCTTTCCAGCTGTTTGGTTTGATCTCTTTTAGGAAGAATCACCTGAAGAGGAAGAAATGGAGGAGAATCAGGAGCAGGAAGAACTCAAGGAATTATGGGCTGCAATTGCTGCATGTGTCACCAAGGACATTTTTAAAGCAAGTCCTGATATTTTGACAGGGACTGCAGAGAACAAGACTGGTGAGAGGAATGATTTGTTTAATACTGATCGAGATTCTTCCTCTATGAATGCACAGTAAATGACCAAAGATTGTGTTGACTCCTGATAACCAGTTTTTCCCCTCACTTGTGAGTCCTGGTGGGATTCCTGTTCTTTTTCATTCTTTCTTTGAGAACTGACATCGTGACTTTGTGTTGCAAACAGTGCTGTATGTCAAGGAAGTCCCCTTCTTGCTTTTTTTGCTGTGTTCTGCCTCTGGACCAAATGTTTTGTGGCAGCAAGCTGCATGCACGTTGCTGTGTGCGACCTGAATGAACACTGACCAAGTGAGAGAAGCAGTTTTGTACATCTATCTTTACTGAAACAGTGGAGGAGCCTCAGGCCTCAGAGCAGGAGGAGGAGGCCCTCTTTGCATTGCTGGAAGCATCTTGCTGGTTACTGCATGGCACACAGTTTATCTGAGAGAGAGATCCTGCACCTTGGAGACACTGGAGTGAATTATGTGTGGCCATAGTGATATTCAGAAACTTTCTTTTTTACATAAGAAAGTAAAATGCCACCAAAGAAAAGATTGAACACAGATGCACATGAAATGTGTATTCTGATCATTTTCTCTCTAGCAGCTCACTAATTTGAGGGGATGTGATGTTTTCTGTTAAGATTGTTCTCACACTTAATCAAGATGCACTCTAGGAGTAACTAAGTAGCAGTAAGTCCTGCTGGTTGTAAAAATCTGTTGTTTTCCCTGTAGGTGAGGACTCAGGATCTACTTTCCATATGTCATCACCAGCAAAAATAGAGGCCTAAAGGAAGCCACTGACAACTCTGGGGAGCAGGTATGTGAAGCCAAATATTTGGCATTAGAGTCTGGACTGGTAAGTGGCATGATGGAGTAAATTGCATTATACAGTAAGGTAAAGAAAAGTAACCAGAAAGTGACTAATGGTGATGGCAGAGTCCTGCAGAGGAAGGTTGTGTTAGTGTCTGAAGTTGGGTACAGTCCTCTTAGGATGAGGAAAAATCCTTGCCAGATGCTGGAGATTTGCTGTACTGCTGCTTTGTTTCCAGCTGGTTTCCTTCAGTGTTGATCCTGCTGTGCTGTGCAGACAAACGATGCAGGCAAATGCTTTTTCCCTCCCATACAAAATGCATATTGAAGGGAAGAGGGAGATTTTTCTGTAACAGGCAGATGTGTGTGATTAAACATGCCTGGTCTTTCCCTTTGTAAGAGAAAGCTCCTGAAAAAAACTTTGAAATTTGGTGACCTGTGATGCTTTCCCTGCCTCTGCAAAATATGTGTGTGTTGGGCCATGCTAAGAAGTGTTTGAAAAGATTTTTTTCTGATGGCATTCCTGTGGGGAAAAGGGCAGGCATCCTGTTGGTGTTGGGCATCTGGGGCAGGGCTGGGCAGTGTGGTCTGGAGTCCTGAGTAACACCTCAGGGGAGAGTGGAGCACATTATTCCCACTTTGGGGACATGGAAGCAGTTGTTTTCCTCTAGAAAAGCTCTCCCAACTGATAGGGATTCTTGCTGTGTTTTTACAGTGTCAGGAACTGGAAGAGCATCAGCTTCAATAGGAGCATCAGATGTATTACTATTACATGAGTTCCTACAAGGATAAGAAAAGAGAACTAAGAGAGAAGTCCCAAAAACTGAAAGACCTCCTGTCATCATCTTCTGAGACCAGGGCTACAGTAAAAGAGCCAGAAGAGCATGTGCAGTGGTGAGAGCCTGACACAGAGCACCAAGGTGTCTGTCACTGTCTGGGGTTGTGTGAAAATGTGTTGTCCAACTTGCTGTGTAGGTTGGACAGATTTCCTATAATTACAGAGATTATAAGAGAATATGAGGACCCAGTTTCCAAGGGGCAGTCTTTCCCTTTTCTCCTTTTCTGCAGAGGTAAAAATATAAGTACAAATTCAGGGCAGCTGCCAGCTCTTGTCTGGTTTGGCTGAGAGAACAGCAAGAGGGAGAAGAAGATGAGAATCAAAGTCACCTCTTTGCCTTTGGTTCAGTGGGGGCATCTGTTTCCACTGTTAGCTACTGGCCTGTTGGGTGGGAAATCTGATGAAATATTCCCAGGAATTGGGTCTCTATGCTTTCTGTGGAAGTTGGCTGACAGATGGAGGTGTAGTGCAACTGCTGTGGGGAGAACGTGAGGTGCAGGTCCTGCCTGTAGATCCTGTTGTGTGCCCAATAGCAAAGCAGTTCTGCTGATGGGTAAAGCTGAAAAGGTGATGTGCAAAGCAGTCTCTGCAAGGGCACCTCAAGGGCTGCTGTTGTGTAGAGGCAGGGAGATGGGAAGAGTCCCCACAAGGCTGTCAGGGTCTGTTGTGATCCGCTTATTTTTTTATATATTGATTATCAGGATAAACCAGCCACTACTTATAGATGACGCGTGAATTTGCAAAAGTAACAAGACTGTTGGATTTAAAATGAGTTACAAGGGTTTATTTTAAAAACAGGGCAAGCCGGTTTACTGGCAAAAGGCCTTTGCATAAATTAACCAACTTAATGCAAGGGTTGTTAAAGTAAAAAGGAAAGAACAAAAGAGGATTTATCACCATCAGCGCAGGACCTGGCCTCGGGCTGGAGTTGCTTCTGGTTCTCCCCCCCGTTCGAGCCTCTGCTGTGTCTTTCTGTAGCTGGAAACCGAGGTGCCGAGAAGAGGGGGCATTTTCCTTTTTTCCTAGGGTTTTTTATACCCCAAGAGAAAGAGGAGTCCCTTCATTGAGTAAGTCCCTGATATGTATATGCAAACAAATCTCCAGACTTCCCGGGGATGAGTCATCCTTATCTTTTGTCTTCTGGTGTCCTGCTAGTTCATTGTTTTGGGTCTCCCCCCTGCACCATGAGGTGACCTGATAAGTAATCTTATCTTTTCTGTGTCTGTCAGGCTTACATTTAGGCGAACATATGTTAATTGCAAGAAGGGTGAAGGAAAGAGAGAAAAAAAAAACTGATTCAAGAGACATATTTTATATTTTCAATTCCATATTGAAGTGAAGAAGATTTGTCTGTAAAAGGCAGATGTGTGTGATTAGACATGCCTGGTCTTACTCTTTGTAAGAGAAAGCTCATGCTAAAAAACCTTGGAATTTGGTGACCTTTGATGCTTTCCCTGCCTCTGCAAAACGTGTGTGTGTTTGGCCATGCTAAGAAGTGTTTGAAAAAATTTTTTCTGAGGGTATTCATGAGTGGAATAGGGCAGGCATCCTGTTGGTGTTGGGCATCTGGGGCAGGGCTGGGCAGAGGGGTCTGGAGTCCTGAGTAACACCTCAGGGGAGAGTGGAGCACATTATTCCCACTTTTGGGACATGGTTTAGTGGTGTTGGTTTCCCAGTTGCACTGGAGGATCCTAGAGGTTTTTTCCAGCCTTAATGATTCTGTGGTTCTGTGATTCTGTCCACACAGGAGGCATTGGCCCAGCTCCAGAGGGAAAGCCATTTATTCCATCAGCTGCTGCACAGGGATGTTTAATGACATTTTCCACAAACTCTGCTGAAAAGCAAGTTTCTACGCTGGAAAAGATGAACAAGGAATTAAAGGCCACGTGTGCTGGTTTAAGAGAACAAGTCTTAAACTCTGAGGCTGAAAAACTAAAAAAAAGGGAGGTAAAGGACACACTTTTTGCAGTGTTGAAGGCTCTGAGCAGTGTTTTGCTGTTCATTTCTGCTTTCTGTATTTTGGGACTTCCTGTTCCTCACAAAATTCAATTTCAGCCACTGAGCTTTCTCTTCTCTATTTTGTGATGTGCAGCAATCTTTAAATTTCTTCTGTGTGGCTGTGTTAGGCTAATTAATTGGTCAGAAGACCGATGAGAATGTTAAATTTTTTTTTCTGAAAATTCCCCCAGTCCCAGGCAGAGCAAAGTTTTAAAAGTTGCTGTACCCATTTTGTTAATTTTTATTTTCTGGAAAACAGGAACCAGTCCTGTTGAGTAATTAGACACTGGTGTGCTGTTTGTCTTTGAATAGTGATGTGCACAGTGCTTTAAAATTCCATTTCTTTCTTCCTCTCAACCCCAGAGTGTTTGAGTGAGGTAAATACCTGCATGTGTCAAATAACCACCTTATTCTTCATTTTTCAGTTTCTTGAAGAGGGAAGAGGGAGAGAGCTACAGGAATGCTGTCAATGGTTTTCCCCTGGGAAAAACTTTGTATTCCTAGTGCCAAAATACCAGGTTCCTTTGGGAGACTGTAGTGGGTGGCTGGAGGAAAGGAGGGACTGTCCAGATTTATGAAAGTTTTACTCAAAAATTACCTTGGTATTAATTTAATGTAAGTAATATTAATTTAATTTAATGTATTAGTTTAATTCTTTGTAGAATGCAGAAAGAGACCCAAGAACCATCTCATACAAAGTCCTGCCTTTAGTCACCAGAGTAAGATCTGCAGTCAAACGGTGGCTCTTGCACCAAACAGATTGCTTTGAGTTTTGTTAAAAAAATTACATGATTCAGAGTATGCTGGTGTTTTGTTCAAAAAGTATAATATTATCTATAGTAAATAATATATTATTTGTTTATGTGTTAGAAAACAGAAATCACCATGAGGTGGTGCTGATAGTTTGGAGGGGCTGACTGCTAGTGGCAGGCAAAATTTTCCTTTTTTTTTAATTCCAGACAGTTGTAACTGTAAAATCAAATAATTTAAAGACAGAATTCGTGCTCTTATAACTTTTTTCATGCTCATCTAACCATTTCATTAGGGCAATGTCAGAGAGCTGCCATTAAAAAGCTGTCTGTGGCAGAAGCTTCACTGGAAGTGTCTACGAGGCGCTGCAGGAACCTGGAGGAAGCCAAACTGGGCTTGGAAAAGGAATTGGGAGAGGCTAAATCCAAGGTAGATGAAGTTGTCCCAAAATTCCAGAGCAAACTCCATTCACAGATTGCTTTGAAGCTTTAGTGCTGAGCAATCCCAAGTCTGGGCAACTCTTGCAGGTTTGACTGCTATGATACAGGCTGCCCAAAACCCTTCAGGTCAAATGGGTTTGGTCATTCCTAATCTGTTACTGCCAGAGAGAATTCTTTGTGCCTGAATGTTTCAGAACTGATGGGAAAAAAAAAATAGGAAAAGCCAACAGAAAGCTTTGTGGAAGGTGGAAGAACACACTTCCCATCAGTGGCTGCAAACCAGTTCATCATTCAACTCACCTGGGACATCCTGGCACCAGTCTTGTTCTGAACAGAAGTCCAAGTCCAGTAGGAAGCATCCCCAGCTCACCCATAGGAGCAGAACCATCGATGAACAGGATTTCCTCTTCTGCAGCCAAGGTAAACATTTTGAAATCCCATCCTCAGCTACTGCTGAAGAGCATCTGTATGCAAGGTTGTGCTTTTTAGCCTAAAGTTACAACTCATTTGCAGGGATTACTCCTGGTGTAACTCCTCCTCATCCCAACACAACATCTAAGAGGTGTGCTAGGGGTGAAAAGTTTGGGTTTTGAGGGTTGTTTTCCAAGAGTGCCCAGAAACCAAAGATGATGCCATAGGATGTTCCCAGCTAAGCTTTAAATTACGTTTTCTTATCTAGGATGTATGACTATAATAAATAAATCTGCAAGAAATCTCACTTCATACCTCACTGTGGGAGATCCACTGTGTGTAGGAGGCATTTGGGTTTTTATGGGGTTCTCCTGGAGGAGCTGTGAATTTAGTCACTGCTCTCCCTTTAGTCCTGGAGAGAGGGCCCTTCCCTCCACTCTGCTGGTTTATGGCCTCACTTGTTTGGCCCTTGGAGTTACTGCCTGGTTTTGTGTGGATTGGAAGAAGGTTTTAGTAGTTTAATATTGCACAATGTTAATGGTGTGTTTTCTGTATAATTCTAGTACAAGCAGGAACTGGATGAATTTGTCTTTGAAGAACCTGGACATGGTGATGTGTCACGTTAGAGTAAGTAAAAAGATGACTGCTCCTAACTCGTGAAAACGACATCTTGAAAGCTGTTTAGTTCCTGTGCTAAGCACAGGGTTTTTTTTTCTGCTAGCTTTACACTTAGTTGAACATGGTAACTTTTTGCTTACCAAATGCTTTGTAGAGCTTTCAGCAGCTGCCTGAAAAAACACACCAAAAAAGCAGAAAGGAATCTGACCCATTTCCTCCACACAGATACACTTCGCTTAATCTGAAGTCACCTTTCTCTGGAGTTAATCCTCAATCACAAACACAAAAGGAGCCCTACACAGAGTTTCACAGACTTCAGCCATCACTTCTCCTCCCGTGTCCAGTGATTGCCTTCAGCACTGACCCATAACACACACCCTCTGCTGTCAGTTCTTGGCCTTTGCTGTCCCTTACTCCTTGCTTGTGTTTGTAGCTCCTCTGTTGCAGTCTTTTTATTTGAATAGGCAAGAAGAGGCTAATCAGTGACAAAAGTTATCCTTTCTTTAGGGAAAGATCACTCAGTAGTGTTCAGGCAATCGTCAGGGGAGTTGAATGTTTGTCATCCATGGCATTAAACATGTTCTGTGATGTGAGGCCAGATGTCCCAGGAGGAATTGCATCTATTTTGTGATGATTCCTCCAGAGTCACAGCTTTGCAGTGACTGGTGCTGTTTCAAAGCAGGAAGCCCCTGAGCCCATTTCCTTCTGTTGCTGTCTGCTTTTAATCACAGAGAGTGTTCAGCTCTGGCTTCATAGCCGTAATGTTCTGACAGTGACCTCTTTGCCCCTCTCTCCTGTAAAAGTAACAGCAGGAATCTTGTCTCTTTTCTCCCCAGACAGTGATGAAATTTAAACTACATCTTTGGGAGCTTATTCCATACCTTGTGATGGATCAGAAGAGATGAAAATATGTTTCTGTCAGTCTGAATGAATGTTCTGAGTCTGTTGGATGGATGACAGCCCTGTTGCCCTTCCCTGGTAGTTTTTTGTAGTCCTCTTCCTCCCCCTCCTCTTCCCTACTTTTCCCTTTTACTTTTTCCCTTTTCCCCCTTCCCCTTCCCCTTCACCTTTTCCTTTTCCCTTTCCCTTCCCCTTCCTCTTTCCCCCTCCCCTTTCCCTTCTCCTTCCTCTTCCCTTACCCTTTCCCTTCCTCTTCATCTTTCCCCTTCCCCTTCCTCTTCATCTTTCCCCTTCCCCTCTCCCTCCCCTTTCTTCCACTTTTCCTCTCCCCTCTCCACTCCCCTCCTTTCATGTAGTCCTCTCCCTCCTCCTCTTCTCCTCTCTTCTTCTTTCCCCTTCCCTTTCCCCTTCCCCCTCTCCTCTCCTCCCCCCTCTCCCTTCTCCCTCTCTTCTCCCTTGCCCTCCCCTTCAATCCTTCTCCCCCTCCTTCTCCTTCTCCCTCTCCCTCCCCTCCCTCTCCTTTTTGTAATTTATGTAAATAAAGTGATCTGGATTTTGGTTTTGAATTTTTCATCAATCGCTGACCCTTATTTCTTGCTGCTGCCAACTCTGTTCCTCTTTACTCTTTTTCATTTTCTGCACACCTGGTTTATGGAATGGAATAGAAAAAAACCCCCATATTTCTGAAGCAAAAACCATAGCCTGCTTCTCAGGAGTGCATAAAGGGCCTTGGCGGGATAAAGACTACTCCAGAAATCACTTGGGCACGAGCAATGTGCTTTTGTCCTTTGCTGCGTGTCTGGCACGGGTCATTTTTTAGTGCCAGAGCTCAGCTCCAGTTCCCTGTTCCAGCTTGGAAAATTACTTTGTAAATGCAGTAATTCATATTAAGTTGATTGAATGTAACCTTTCAGATATGCTCTCTGCTACCTTTTAGCTGTACACATCTGTAATATATCTAGAGACATTGTTGTGAATACTTCCCAATGCTGGTGCAAGAGATTAAGGAAAAAAAAAAAGAAAAGAAAAGAAAAAATAACAAACCACAACCATCCTAATAACAAATGAAATATATATATATAAAATATATGTTTATCCTTTATCCTGAAAACATTCCCGGGGCCTCAAAACCCACGGGGTGAGGTGACGTGATGTGGTGAGGTAAATACGATGTGGCAAATGTGTGGTAAAACAGAGAGTTCACACCCACAGAGACACAAACACAAGTGAAAAATATCCTGTCCTTTGAGCCAGGAAAGAGGTGCAGTGGGAGAACTGTTCCCAGGCAGGGTGCGGTTCCTGGTTGCTCCTCAGTGGAAACCTTGGAGATGGAGACCCTCCAAAGAGCAGAGACTCCAAAAAGAGCCACACGACACAAAATAACCACAGAAAATGGGATATATATGTATATATACAGACATAAAAATGCTGACTCATGAGCCATGGGTGAAATGTTGTAAAGACTTTGAAAATATGAAATTGTCTCTCAACATTTTTTCTAGTCTTTTAAAAATATTTCAAAGCTATTCTCAGTTAACAGATTTTTACCCCAAACTTAGCTAGCTTCTGTTCTGTATCATGCCTGGCAGGTTCCCAAAGAATGCTGATTAGGTCTCCTGGGATGCTGTCAAGACAAAGATAATAAATTCAGCAAGGTAACAAGGACTGAAAGATTCCAATCAATTAAAGAGAAATTTTGAGGATGGCAAATCTCTGCTAGCGTTTGCCAGTGATTTATGAAAAGACAGAACCCCTTGTGCTGTATAAAAACTCAAAGAGAAAAGGAGAAGATGCTGGCTCTCTCTTACCCCCCTTCTTCTCTCTCTGGGAGATGTGCTGCAGTGCTGGAATGCCTTGATGAGGAGCAAGTTTTTAAGTTTTTCCTCCCTTGTGTCATCTGATGCTTGTTGGTCATCACCCTCCCATCAAGGGTGACCAGGCTCCTTTTTGTAGTGGAACAGAGCGACCAGGTGCCTCTGATCATCAAGAAGTGGGTGTGAGCCGCTATCAACCCCACCTGTGCCCAGTCAGGGCAGGGCCCCTATGGAGCATGTGCAAGACCATGGGGCCAATAAATAGTGAGGCTCACACCCACTGAGGCAGCTCATTCTAGAGCTAGCTGAGAGAGCAGCTGGTTGCTTCCATAGCAGCAGACCATCTTTGCTAGTTTCACACTGTGGGCAATAGACTCAGATCACATCCTACAAGTCTATGTCACCGTATCAACGCATTGATCCCGGACAAGAGACTCCTTTCCGGCTACATCTGGTGGAGAATGTGGGCATAGACCTTGGTCTAGCCCAAATTTCCGTCGGATCAAGAAAAAACAGGACCTGACCCAGGGCAAACGACAACTGGCATTCGGGTAAGAAGATCCATTATCCTTCAATTATCACTAAAAATGGGACTCTCTTCCAGCACCCCCTCTGCACAGGGGCCTTCCTATTCCCCATCCGCTATCACCGCACAGGCACTTTGGAGGGAGGTTGGAGACTTACTAAATGAACTCCACAATCAGGAGGTCCAAAAGAGTATAGCGGGGGTAGAGGCCACCTGGAAAGTGATGGCTAACGCCCTAGAAGGGATAAAGAATGAGGCAAGGGCTGCCGTCACTGCAATAGCGGCAATGCCACCAAACGGCAGCTTTATTAAAACACCGCCTCCTGAGGTAGAAACCAACGCGGTTCCCTCGGCACCCCCACTGCCGCCCGAGGATGAAGGAGCCCAGAAGGCATTCCCTATCCTAAGCAACAACAGCTTCGCCGTCAAGGGCATGAGAGGGAAGGTACATCACACTATAGCCGAGTTCCTCTCCGACCTCGGATTAAAGGAAGAAAAGGCTCCGGACAATGTAAAGCCATCAACAAGTGACTCTAGCGGCGATGTAAAACCTTCCCTACCGTTACCTCCCAGCCCAGAAAATGAGTGTGACAAAACAGCAGTCACTCCATCAGCCATACCCGTTGGGCCAGAATCAATGATAAAAGCATTATTAGAACAATCCACCCAAGCAATGAAATCCTTGGAGAAAAGAATATTGAACCTAGAACAACGGTCATCATTCCACACTTACCGAGACCCACCCTCCCTCCCCGATGATGATGAAAGCATACCAGCACCACTGTTGCCAAAGTGGACCAACCAGGGCACCGGCAAATCCCGACCCGGAAGATGGTCTGGCATCATTCGTGATGCCATCATCGAAGGAGATTGGGAGCCTAACACCGTAGCCTACCCTATCCTGTATGATAACAACAGGCCGCCCATCTACGAGCAACACAGCTGGAAGACGCTCCAACAGGCGAAAAAGACCCTGAGGGAGGGGGGACTAAGATTGGAAAGCGGCCAAGCCATCTTAGACTGGTTATTCACCGCGGACACTAACTGTCCTCATGACTGCCGGAATCTAGCCAGGTACCTGCTTACTCCGTCCCAACAGATTGTATGGGTAAAGGAGTGGGAACGCCTGGCCCACGTAGAGGCGAACCGCCCGCGAGCAGCCGGTGACCCATTAGCAGGGGTAACCGGTGAAATGCTCACAGGCACAGGACAGTACGCAGACATACCGGTCCAGCTTCAATTCCCGGCCGTACTACATCATATTACTGCGCGTTTGGCCCGCAAGGCGTTTAACGTAGTCCCTGAGCCTACCCCGCTCCCTTCATTTACCGCCGTGAAACAAGGGATAAACGAGCCATACCAACACTTCGTTGACAGACTCTGGCAGTCTGTCACGGCTCAATCTGAACTAGGGGCCGAACAAAGGGACTCAATGTTCAAACTTCTGGCATTTGAAAACGCCAACCCGAAAATGAAATCACTATTTTCTACGTTACCAAAAACAGCAGGGGTCTCGGACATGCTGGAGGTTGCTGCCAGAGCCACCCAGACGCAGCAGCACCAAGGGATGGCTAATGCTTTTGCTGCCGCCTTAGAGCCCGCCCAAAAGCTTCTTGCGGCAGTAGCGCAGAAACTAGGTGGAAGAAGAAACCATTTTAAGAAGAGAAGTCGACCGAGAAATCCCATCCCCGTCTGTTATCGCTGCAGGACAATGGGCCACTCAGCGAGGGAGTGTTCAGCCACCGTCTGGTGTGACCGCTGCCAGATAGATAATCACAACACCCGGGCATGCCGATCAACAAAAAACGGACGGCGCAGCGCGCAAGGCCCCGCGCCATGACACAAGTGGCAGGGCCAGCGCTTTACAACAACTCCCCGCCCCAGCCACAAGAGGGAGCTTGGGCTTCGATGTGCCCTGTGCAATAGATATTACCATGACAACAAACCAGGTCTATCGGCTACCAACAGGGATTCACGGACCAATCCATCAAGAAAATGGCACGGTTGGGGCATTGCTAATAGGGCGTTCATCAACTGGAATGGCAGGACTTGTTGTGCTTCCTGGAGTCATAGATGCAGATTCAACAGGGGAGATAATGATTACATGTTTCACGTTAACACCTCCCCTAGTAATCAAGGCAGGAACCCGAGTAGCGCAACTAGTCCTCCTTCCAAAAATGAACATAGGGAAGAACGCCCACACAGCGCGAGGCGACCGAGGTTTTGGGTCTTCGGGAGGCACGCTAGTAAGCTTAGTACAACAGATGAAGACTAGACCCATTACTGTTATAAAAATGGTCGCCGAAAACGAGGCAAAGACGCTTTCAGTGATGTTGGACACAGGAGCTGATGTTACAATTATCAATCTCAACGTATGGCCACGTCACTGGAAGCTCGTCACAGCCCGCGACGCCGTTCAGGGAGTGGGTGGTGGTTCCACCCCCCAGCAAGCCCTAGAACCGATTCAACTCCACTTTCCTGAAGGTCAAAAGATATCCGTGCGTCCCTATGTACTAGCTTTGCCTGGACAACTCGGAGGTTTGATCGGGAGAGAAGTGATGAGTCAACTCGGAGCTGTCCTTTCCATTCCCGAGCCCACCCGATCCCTCCAGAATTTTCAGTAGGGGCCACTGCAAGAGTGCCGCCAACACCCAGACTAAAATGGAAATCAGACACCCCTGTCTGGGTGGAGCAGTGGCCTTTACAGAGAGAGCGGCTACAAATTGCTAAAAACTTAGTAAAGGAGCAACTGGATGCGGGGCACATCCAACCATCAGTAAGCCCATGGAATACACCAATATTCGTGGTCCCCAAAAAATCGGGAAAATGGCGATTAATCCAAGATCTACGAAAGGTCAATAACCAGATGTGGCCAATGGGCGCCCTCCAACCCGGGCTGCCCCTACTCACGATGTTACCAAAAGACTGGCACCTTCTGGTTATCGATCTCAAAGATTACTTCTTTAATATTCCCCTGGATCCTAAAGACACAGCGCGCTTCACATTCACGATTCCGTCCATCAACAAAAGTGAACCCGCGGAAAGATACGAATGGGTTGTCCTGCCACAGGGGATGAAAAATTCCCCGACGATATGCCAGATGTACGTGGCCTGGGCATTATCGCCGATCTGCAATGAGATGCCAGATACATTAATACATCACTATATGGACGACATACTGTTTTGCCAAAAAGCCCCATTCCCCGAAGATTTCAGTCAAACAGTGACCAACCGACTAAAGACCAAAGGATTAATAGTGGCTCCAGAAAAAGTGCAAACGAAATCGCCTTGGAGCTACTTGGGGTGGAAAGTCACCCACGCGATGGTAAGACCTCAAAAACTGGAAGTGATAAGTTCAATCAAAACTTTGAACGATGACCAAAAATTAGTGGGTGAACTCCAATGGGTCCGACCCATAATAGGTCTTACCAATACAGATATCCACCCCTTCTTGTCGCTGTTACGGGGCATGCATCCAGGTACGTTAGTACACTGGACAGATGACCACACCAAGGCATTAAAGCAGGTCGTCCATAAACTGGCAACCGGCTACGCGGATCGGCGGGATGCCGCACAACCCATTGGGATCTGGGTATGCAACCATCCATCATACCCATTCGCGCTACTACTCCAGGACTTCTGCTGGAATAAGGAAAATGGGGAATATTCTCACGTCACCGAAAAACGTCAACATGAGCAGAGCTCCCCAACTTCGGACTCTATAGCCATCTTGGAGTGGCTATTCACACCACACACTCCACAGAAGGGTGTTTGGCAGCAGACCGAAATAATAGCACTTCTGATACGGAAAGGACGGCAGCGTTGCTTAGAAGTAGACGGTCAGGAGCCGGGATGGATTAGCATCCCCATAAAAACAGCTGATTTCGACTGGCTACTACAACGCTCCGAGCCTCTACAACTGGCACTATTCGGTTATTCTGGGGAAGTCCGCCACGGAGGCCCAAGACATAAACGTCTGCAAGCGATCAGCCAGTTCCAGTGGATCGAACGTCCATCGGTTTCAGAGCGCCCAGTGTCCGGCATTGCAGTATTCACCGATGCCGGAAAAAGATCAAAAACGGCCGCCTGTGTATGGCAAGACAAAGGTCGGTGGAAACATCATCTGATTCCGGGCACTGCGGAAGACAATCTACAAATGCTGGAACTACTGGCCATTATTTGGGCTCTCACACAGTGGCAACGGGCTCCCCTCAACATAGTCTCCGACTCACAATATGCAGTCGGAGTGGCAAACCGTATTGAAGATGCTATTATTAAACCAGTACGGAATAAGCGTCTGCTAGAACTCTATTACATGTTACAACGTGCACTAAAAGTCCGAACAGAGCCCTGCTGTATCCTTCATATTCGAAGTCATAAAACATCCCTGGGACTGGGTGAGGGAAACGCAAAGGCTGACTCCCTGGTCAGCCTAGGGATTCAGAGCCCGGTGAGCCAGTTTGCAAAGGCTCGGGACAGCCACTCCCTATTTCATCAAAACGCCAGGGCATTAAAGCGCATGTTCTCTATACCATGGGAGGATGCTAAAGGAATTGTTAGAGCATGCCCCCAATGCGCGCAATTTGGTCCGGCCCTGGGTATGGGAGTAAACCCGCGTGGATTGCAAGCTGGCGAGACGTGGCAAATGGACGTCACCCATGTCCCAGAATTTGGATGATTAAAGTATGTCCACGTAACGGTGGATACTTTCTCTGGAATGATTTGGGCAACAGCTCAAACGGGGGAGAAAGCTCTACATGTGGTCCGTCATTTAACAAACTGTTTTGCTCTCATGGGGGTCCCCCAAGTAGTAAAAACTGACAACGCACCTGCCTATACAGGCGGGAAAGTCCAACAATTCTTTGCTACTTGGGGGGTAAAGCACATCACGGGAATCCCCCATTCGTCTTCAGGTCAAGCGATAGTCGAAAGAGCTCATCGCACCCTGAAGACATACCTACAGAAACAGAAGGACAGCAAGGAGACGGACCCACAGATGCAGCTGGGCAAGGTACTTTTCACACTAAATTTTCTTAGCCCAAGCCGCGACTCAGAGCAACCCCCCGTGCTGTTGCACTACTCCTCACAGAAGATCAATCGCATGCCGGACGTACAGATCTATTATAAAGATCCTTCGACAGGCCAGTGGCTAGGGCCAAAACCGCTGCTGTTCACTGGGAGGGGTTATAGTTGCGTATTCACGGACTACGGACCCCTCTGGGTGCCCAGTAAGTGGACGCGCTCTGCCACAAATAGACCTCCAAGGAACGACCAACATACCTGATTTATGACTTTTGATTATGCCCCCCCCCCCTTTTTTTTAACAAAACAAACAAAAAAAACAACCAAAAAAAAAAAATTTCCCCTTAAAATTGTCATTGTAAAACGTGTAAATTGAGGGGGAAAAAAAAAAAAAAAAGGGGGGGGGGGGAATGTAGTGGAACAGAGCGACCAGGTGCCTCTGATCATCAAGAAGTGGGTGTGAGCCGCTATCAACCCCACCTGTGCCCAGTCAGGGCAGGGCCCCTATGGAGCATATGCAAGACCGTGGGGCCAATAAATAGTGAGGCTCACACCCACCAAGGCAGCTCATTCTAGAGCTAGCTGAGAGAGCGGCTGGTTGCTTCCATAGCAGCAGACCATCTTTGCTAGTTCCACACTGTGGGCAATAGACTCAGATCACATCCTACGAGTCTACATCACCGTATCAATGCGTCGATACCGGACAAGAGACTCCTTTCCGGCTACACCTTTTCTTGCTGATACCCAATGAGTTATCACAGAATGACAGGATATGCTGAGTTGGAAGGGACCCATCAAGGGTGATCAAGTCCAAGTCCTGTGTAGGGCACCCCAGGATCACAGCATGAGCCTGAGAGCATCATTCAAACCCTTCCTGGACTCAGGATTGGTGCTGTTACCACTTCTCTGGGAGAGTTGTCATTGCTTGGAAGCAATGAAGTTGTTCCATTACTCAACTGCCCTTTGGGGAAAAAACTTCCCTGATATCTAAGGTAAACCTCTCCTAACTCAGCTTCCAGTCATTTCCCCAAGTCCTCTCCTTGGTCACAGGAGTCAGAAAATCAGACCCAGTCCCATCTCTTGCCTCGTGAGGATCCACAGACTGCAATGGGGTCTCCCCTCAGCCTCCTTTTCTCCCAAATGAACAATCCAGGTGACCTCAGCTGCTCTCCATAAGTCATCCCTTCTAGAGCCTTCCCCATCCTTGTTGCTCTCCTTTGGACACTCTCCAACACCTTGATGCCTTTTCTATCCTGGGGTGCCCAAACTGCACACAGGGCTCACAGTGAGGCTGTATCAGTGCAGAGCAGAGCAGGACAGTCACCTCCCTGGGCTGGCTGGTGACACTGTGCTCGATGCACCCCAGGACAGGGTTGTCCCTCCTGGCTGCCAGGACACACTGCTGGCACATCTCCAGTTTGCCATCAGCCAGGACCCCCAGGTCCCTCTCTGCTCTCCAGCCACTCGTTCCCCAGTCTGTACTTGCCCCCAGGGTTGCCCCATCCCAGGTGCAGAATTCAGCACTTGCCCTTGTGGTTGGTGATTCAGCACTTGTGGTGAATCTTGTGGTTCAGCACTTGTTCTTCCTGTGCCTGCTGATTGTCTGGGGAGAGATGGGGGGGTCTGGGGTCTCCTTTAGGGTCATGGGGGATTCCAGGGTCCCATTTTGGGGGGCAATGAGGGGTTCTCAGGGGGTCTGGGGTCCCATTAGGTCGTGGGGCGGTAATGGGTCCCATTTTAGGGGGGCATTTGGGGTCCTGGTGGGGTCTGGTGTCTCATTTTGGGGGACTCAGGAGGCCTGGGGTATCAATAGGGGTCTTGGGGGGGGGAGTGTTGGGGTTTTTGGGGGGGATTTGTGGGTATTGGGTAGGATTTGCTGATTCTAGAGGGGTCTGGGGTCTCACTGAGAAGTCCTCGGTTAGGATTTGGGGATCTTGGGGGGGTCTGGGGTCCCATTTGGGGGTCTTGGGGGGGATTTGGGGACCCCAAGGCTGTCCCAAGACTTCCTGTGCCTCCCCAAATGGAACCCCAGACCCCCCCCAAGACCCCCCAATCCCACCCATGGACCCCAAATGGGACCCCAGAACCCCTAATCCCAACCCAAGACCCCTGAATGAGACCCCAGACCCCCTGAGAACCCCCATAGCCCTCCCAAAATGGGACCCTGGACCCCCCCACGACCTTAAATGAGACCCCAGACCCCTCAATCCCTCCCGAGACTCCCAAATTCTCTCCTCCAGGACCCCCAAAGCCCCTCCAGGATCCTCAGAGCCCCAAAATGAGACCCCAGACCCTTGCAAGACCCCAAATGGGACCCCAGATCCACCCAAGGTCCCCAAATCCTAACCCAGAACCTCCCAGTGAGACCCCAGACCCACCTAGAGCCCCCAAATCCGCCCAGGCCCCCAAACCCATTCCAGGGACCCCAAATCCCCCTCTCCAAGACCCCCATTGAGACCCCAGAACCCCTGAGTACCCCCCACTGAGACCCCAGACCCCCCCTATGGGACCCCAGATCCCTCCAGGACCAGCAATTCCCCCCCAGTACCCCCCAGTGGGACCCTAGACCCCTTGAGGACCCCCATAGCCCCCCAAAATGGGACCCTGGACCCCCCCACGACTCTAAATGGGGGTTGCTGGGGGGGATTTCGGGGTTGTGAGGAGGTCTGGGGTCCTTTTTGGGGGTCCTGGGGGGGATTTGGGAGTCCTGGGGGGCCTGAGGTCCCATTTGGGGGTCCTGGGGGGGATTTGGGGGTCCTCGGGGTGTCTGGGGTCTCGTTTAGGGGCACTCAGGGGGTCGTGGGGCAGCCTGGGGGTCCCGGAGGGGGTAAGAGTCCCATAATTTGTGGTGGGGGTCTCATTGGGGTCTCATTTGGTGGTCCGGAAAGGGTCTGGGGTCCCACTGGGGAGTCTTTTGTTGGGATTTAGGGTCCCTGGGAGGGATCTGGGGTCCCTGAGGGGGGGGGGGTTGGGGGTCATGGGGGGTTCTGGGGTCCCATTTTGAGGGGGGCTCTGGGGGTCCTGGAGAGGATTTGGCTTTCCTGGAGGGGGAAGTTTGGGGGTGGGGGGGGGAATTGGGGGCTAATTGAGTGTCGTGGGGGGGTCCAGGGTCCTATTTTGGGGGAATTTGGGGGTCGTCAGAGGGTCTAGGGGGTTATCTGGGGGTCCTGGAGGGGTCTGGGGTCCCATTTGGGTTTCCTGGGGGGGATTTGGGGGTCTTGGGGGGAGTCTGGGGTTCCATTTGGGGGGGCTCAGGGGTCGTGGGGAAGCCTGGGTGTCCTCAAATCCCCACCAGGACCCCCAAATGGGACCCCAGACACCCCCAAGATCCCCAAATCCAAACACAGGACGCCCAAATGGGACTCCAAACCCCCTCAAATGGGACCCCAGTCACCCCTAGGATCCCCAAACCCCCCCCTCCGAGACCCCAAAATCCTGCCCAGGGACCCCAAATCCGCCCGAAGACCACCAAATCCCTCCCAGGGACCACAAATCCCCCCCCCCCCAGGAACCCCACTGAGACCCCAGAGCCCCTGAGTTCCGCGATTGAGACCCCAGACCTGCCCTAGGGGACCCCAGACCCCCCCAGAGATCCCAAATCCCCCCAGGACCCCCCAGTGGGAACCCGAACCCCTCCAGGACCCCTAGAGCCCCCCAAAATGGGACCCTGGACTTCCCTACGACTCTAAATGGGGGGTGCTGGGGGGGATTTGGGGGTCGTGGGGGGGTGTGTGGTCCCATTTGGGTGTCCTGGGGGGGATTTGGGGGGGTCCTGGGGGTGTCTGGGGTCCTGTTTTGGGGCACTCAGGGGGTCATGGGGAAGCCTGGAGGTTCCGGAGGGGGTGGGGGTCCCATTATTTAGGGTGTGGGTCTCATTGGGGTCTAATTTGGGGGTCCTGGAAGGGTCTGGGGTCCCACTGGGGAGTCTTTTGTTGGGATTTGGGGGGCCTGTGAAGGAATTGGGGTCACTGGGCTGGGTTTGGGGGTCGTGGGGAGGTCTGGGGTCCCATTTGGGGTCTTGCAAGAGTCTGGGGTCTAATTTTGGGGGGGCTCTGGGGGGTCCTGGAGGGGATTTGGAGGTCCTGGAGGGGAGAATTTGGGGGTCTCGGGAGAGATGGGGTGTCTGGGGTCTCATTTAGGGTCGTGGGGTGGTCCAGGGTCCCATTTTGGGGGGGGCTATGAGGGTACTCAGGGGGCCTGGGGTCTCATTTAGGGGTCCTGGGTTAGGATATGGGGTTCTGGGGGGGTCTGGGGTCCCATTTGGGGTCCCTTGGGGGGATTTAGGGCTCGGGGGGGGGTCTTGGGTCCCATTTGGGGGGGGTCTCAGGGGGTCTTGGGACAGTCTGGGGGTCCCCAAATCCCACTCATGATCCGCAAATGGGACCCTGACCCCAGAAGATCCCCAAATCCCAACCCAGGACTCCGCAGTGAGACCCCAGAGCCCCCCCAAATGGGACTCCAGACCCCCTTAAGACCTTCAAATCCCCCCCACGACCCCCAAATCCCCCCCAGAGACCCCAACCCCCCCCCCCCCCAAGACCCCCACTGAGACCCCAGGCTTTCTGAGGCCCCCAAAATGAGACCCCAGACCCCCCCTATGGGATGCCAGACCCTCCCCAAGATCCCCAAATCCCAACCCAGAACCCCCCATTGATACCCCAGACCCCCCAAATGGGACCCCAGACTCCCATAGAGCCCCCATATCCACCCCAAGACCCCCAAATCCCTCCCAGGGAACCCAAGTTCCTCCCCCACGACCTCCATTGAGACCCCAGACCCCCTGAGTCCCCCAAAAAATGAAACTCCAGACCTCCCCCATGGGACCCCAGACCCCCCCAAACCCCCAATTCTGCCCCAGCACCACCTGAAAAAGAGAAAAGATCCTGACAGGATTAACCCCTGTAAGGAGAGTGGGTCAGGCCAAACGGTTTGTGTAAAGAAATGAACAAAGCAGCTGAGACAAGGATTAACTTCTGTCTCGAGATAAGTAGGAGACACTGGGGGAGTGCAAACACCTGCACGGAAGACAGGATGAGGCTGAGGCTGCCATAACCAGCAGATAAGGGGAAGATAATGGCAAGGGTCCAATTATCCTCTATAACAAGAGCATGAAGTCATCGAAAGCAAGAAAGGTAAAAAGTTCAACCCTGAGGAAGACTTCGTTACTTCATCTGAAGACCCCCAAAGACCCCAAGACATATCCCCAAAAAGACGACTCCGCCCAGACTCCTCCCAGACTCCACCTGTTATGAATATGTATGTCAGGATGATGTAACCTCCCCTTTAAATGTATAAATAACCTAACCCTTTCCCTTAACCCTTGGAACTCTTTGTCCAGCACGCGCTGGGGGTTCCCCGGATCCGAAAATAAATACCTTTGCTGTTTAAAGGCTCAAAACTCTGTGTCTAAACAGTTTCGCTCGGCCTTTTACGGCTTCATTTTGGTGACCGCGGCAGTACTGGACTCCATCGTGACGTGATCCAGAGGGGCCCGGGGACGCTTTTGGGGCCCCCCGACGAATTCTGTCGGATAAGCCTCCCCTACACCCTTGGCTCCTACGCGCCAGACCTTCTTCATACTGAAAAGGTATTTTTATGTATATTTGTTTGGGTTTCAATGCCTCTAGGAAAGGGGGTTAGAGTCCCCCAGGGGGTTAGAGTCCCCCTCGGGAGGTTTGAGTTCCTTAGGATTCACAGGGATGTGGGGGATGCCCCCAGGCTGACGGATTGGAGTCCAGTCTAGCGCTGAGTTCGTCCCTCTGTGGGGTTCATAGAATCATAGAATCCTAGAATGGGCTGGGTTGGAAGGGACCTCAGAGATCATCGAGTCCAGCCCTTGATCCACTACTGCTGCAGTTCCCAGCCCATGGCACTGAGTGCCACATCCAGGCTCTTTTTAAATAGCTCCAGGGATGGAGAATCCACTACTGCCCTGGGCAGCCCATTCCAATGCTTGATCACTCTCCGTAAAGAAATTCTTTCTAATATCTAACCTAAACTTCCCCTGGCACAACTTAAGAGCATGGCCTCTTGTCTTGTTGAAAGTCGTCTGGCAAAAGAGACCAACCCCCCCCCTGGCTCCAACCTCCTTTCAGGGAGTTGTAGAGAGTGATGAGGTCTCCCCTAAGTCTCCTCTTCTCCAGGCTAAACAGCCCCAGCTCCCTCAGCCTCTCCTCATAGGGTCTGTGCTCGAGTCCCTTCACCAGCCCAGTTGCCTCCTTTGGACCCACTTCAGGACCTTGATATCCTTCCTGAGCTGAGGGGCCCAGAACTGGACACAGGACACAAGGTGTGGCCTCACCAGGGCTGAGTACAGGGACAAAAAAAAGTTCAATTCCCCAGGAGAACTGAAGGTCATTCACAGCAGTGGGAAGGTACACTCTGTGTTGTATCGTGTTGATAAAGGGTTTTTGGTAATGCTGTGGTTCATATGATCATATGGTGATTGATGATTATGTTGTACTGCTGTATTGCTTGTAAGTAATCTAAGTGTTTTGGGTGATTACGCGTCCCTATCGAAGGAAAGTTTTACAGCTTTATTTTTGGGGGGGTTGCGGGGAGTCTTTTGCCGCAACACCGGCAGGTATTCGTGGTTTATAGCGGCATCTTGTGACCATAGGCGGTAAAGCAACGTGAAAGGTTTTGCGTAAAAATTTACCCGTGCAAACTTCTGACTGAAAGTGCGTGTGTGTGCGTGAAAGTGAGTGACTGAGACGCAATTTAATTGGGAAGCGAGTGCGGAGTCCCGATTTGCGTTTCCATGTCACCTGCGAGGGGGCTGGCCAGAGATGGACGAAGCGATTGGTGTGAATGTGGATTGTTAAAACAAAATAAGAAGTGTGCTTGAATACTAGAATAAGTTGAGTAAGGTGTTGAAATTGTAAGTTGCTGAAATCTGAATAGAATTTGGTAATCCAGAAAGGGTCCCACAGTTGTAACCTCTTGATTAGGCATAACGGAGACTGAACAGAGTAAGGAAATTAATGCTAAAACCCCCTTGGGATGCATTTTGGAAAGAACTAGGTGGAATTCTGGGGGGAAATATGAGGAAAAAGACACTTGTGAAATATTGCCAAGATTGGTGGCCTCTGTATAAATTAGGTGATGGGGAAAAATGGCTACCACACAAAGTTTAAACTAGAATACCATCCTACAACTTTTCCTGTTTCTCTGTAGAAAGGAAAAGTGGGATGAAGTAATATATGCAGACATGTTCTTTACCTTAAGGGATAAACCGGAATGGCAAAAAGATAATGGAAAAAATGTAACACCCCAAGATCCCTTTGTTTTAGCACTAGAACAGGATCAGAAAAACAGTAAGCCAGAGAAACGCTGTTGTGATGCTTGTAGCATAGGGAAACGATGCCTTCAGCTGAAAGAAAAAAAAATAGTGAAGCGGAAAGTACCATTAGCCTCCAAGAATATCAGCCTCTTGTACCAGGATGTGGAGTACCGCTGCCAATGTCAGCAGTAAATTCAACTCCACAGCTTCCAGAGGCAAATGCTAGAGGTAGAGGGCGTGGTTATCCCATGAGAGGGAGAGGAAGGTTCCAGCGAAATAATGGAGTCCCAAATCAATGTTTTTATTGCCACCAAATGGGACACTGGCGACGAGAATGCCCTAAACTAAAAAGAGAACTTGGAGGGGCATCTGTTGTTCCGGTTGATCATGACACTGGTAACTGAAGGGGACCGGTGAGTCATTCCCTAGCAGACCCACTGGTTAAAATAGAGCTAGGGGAAGGTAAAAAGGAACTGGATTTTTTAATTGACACTGGAGCTACCTATTCAGTCTTAAATCAAGAATTAATACCGAAATCTGATGAATTTGTACATGTTGTGGGGGCGACAGGCCAAGCAGAAAAGGCTTTCTTCTTGAAACCTCTTAAATACAAAACTGGGAAACAGATGGGGATTCATCAATTCTTATACTTACTTAATTCTCCAAAACCTCTGCAAGGGAGAGACTTGTTAGAGAATTTAGGGGCTGTAATAAAATTTGATAAAGATAAACTTGAACTCCAGGTAAACGACGAACAATTCATAACTGCCCTAAGTCTAACTATCAGTTGTGTTAAACTGGAATCTGATAATCATAACATCAACCGAATCACAAATGGAACATATCCATCGGTGTGGGCACCTGATATACCTGGAAAATCAAAACAGGCTGCCCCCATCGTTATCGAATTAATACCAGGGGCTAAACCGGTAAACAGAAAACAATACCCCCTGAGGCTAGAAGATAGGAAGGGAATTGAGCCACTGATAGAGAGGTTTTTAGAATTAGGGCTATTGATGGAATGTGAATCAGATTTCAATACACCGGTATTACTAGTCAAGAAACCAAATGGAACTTACAGACTGGTACAGGATTTAAGGGCTGTAAATGAGATTACTAAGACGCTACATCAAGTGGTAGCTAATCCTTATACACTCTTGACCAAACTAAAAGATAATCTGATCTGGTTTACAGTGTTAGATTTGAAAGATGCATTTTTCTGCCTTACCTTAGCCCCAGAAAGCCAAAAGTTTTTTGCCTTCGAATGGGAGTTTGTTGGTAAAGGGAGAAAAACACAACTAACCTGGACGGTGTTACCTCAAGGTTATAACAATAGTCCTACAATATTTGGAAATCAATTGGCCAAAGAATTGGAACAGTGGGAGCGGCCACAGGGAGAGGGCACCCTTCTGCAATATGTGGATGACTTACTGATAGCAACTGAAACAGGAGAACAGTGTGTTGAGTGGACAATCTCGTTAAATTTCTTGGGCTTAAACGGTTATCAAGTCTCCCAACAGAAAGCACAGCTGGTGCAAGAAAAGGTGGTCTGCCTAGGATATGAGATCTCTGGAGGACAGCGATCCCTAGGAACAGCGAGGAAAGAAGCCATCTGCCAGATGCCCAGGCCTGAAACGGTGAGAGACCTGAGAGCCTTCCTGGGAATGACAGGTTGGTGTCACCTGTGGATATACCAGTATGGCATACTTGCTAAACCCCTCTATGATTTGCTGAGAAAGTCTAAATATATTCTGCTCTGGACTCCTGAGGCAGAAACAGCCTTTAAAAGACTGAAACAAGAACTAATGAAAGCCCCGGCATTAGGCCTACCCGATGTAACAAAACCATTTTGGCTGTTCTCACATGAACGCCAGGGAATGGCCCTGGGAGTCCTGGCTCAACAATTGGGACCATACAAAAGGGCTGTGGCTTACTTCTCTAAGCAACTAGACGAAGTAAGTAAAGGATGGCCCACATGCCTGAAGGCAGTGGCTGCAGTAATCATAAACATAGAAGAGGCCAGAAAATTCACTATGGGCCAGAAAATGACTGTATTGGTGTCCCACACTGTATCAGCAGTACTGGAACAGAAAGGTGGCCATTGGCTGTCACCCTCTCGGTTCCTGAAGAACCAGGCAATTTTAGTTGAATCAGATGGCATAACCATTCAAGTGACTAATGTTGTCAAGCCAGCATCATTCCTAGAAGGAGGAGTGTCAGCAGAGCTGATTGAGCATGACTGTCTAGAAACAATCAAGGCTGTGTATTCCAGTCGTCCGGATCTCAAGGAGGAGCGACTCGAAGGGGCAGATGACTGGTTCTCGGATGGCAGTAGCTTTGTAAAGCAGGGAGTAAGGATGGCTGGCTATGCAGTAACTACAACAGAGCAGGTAATTTAATCAAATCCCATGCCTGTGGGAACTTCAGCACAGAAGGCCGAACTAATAGCTCTTACCCGAGCCCTCGAGCTGGCAAAAGGGAAAAGAATATATGGACGGACTCTAAGTATGCTTTCTCCATCGTGCATGCCAATGGGGAAATCTGGAAGGAGTCAGGACTGCTGACTGCCCAGGGAAGACCCATAAAATATGCAGCAGAAATCCTACAGTTGCTGGAGGCTGTTCAGCTCCCAACCCAAGTGGCCATAATGCATTGCAAGGGGCACCTGAAAGGTAACACCGTTCCAGAAATAGGTAATAGAGCAGCAGATGCAGAAGCTAAACTAGCTGCTGCAAGAGCCAACGATTTAGTATTGGCCCTGGTACCAGAAGAATTGGATACTGATTTTCAACCAGAGTAACAGGAATCAGACCATAAGTGAATACAAAGGAACGAAGGTAAAATGTTAGATAATGGATGGGGTCAGCTAGAAACAGGACAACTAGTGCTGCCAGAGAAATTAGTATGGCAATTTGTAAAAACAGAACATGACAAGGCCCACTGGGGATTAGATCCTCTTTATCAGTATTTAAAAGTTAGAATAGAAGGACCAAAGCTATTCACAGCAGTAAAACAGGTCACATCCCAATGTGAACGCTGTTTGAAAAATAATCCAAACACGGGAACAAAGGTACACCAGGGAGTAATTGATAGAGGAAAATTCCCAGGGGAAGTGTGGCAGATAGATTTCTCTGAACTCCTAAGAAAAGGGGGGTATAAGTACCTCTTGGTTTTGACTGATACATTTTCTGGGTGGCCTGAAGCGTTCCCATGCAGAACAAACAAAGAAAGAGAAGTAACTAAAGTCTTGTTTAATGAAATCATTCCGAGGTTTGGGGTGCCTAGGAGCATCTCCTCGGATAGAGGCTTGCACTTTTGTGCTAAAATTGTACGAGCAATAAGTAAGGCACTGCAAATCAAATGGCAATTGCACAAGCCTTATAGACCTCAAGCTAGTGGGCAAGTAGAAAAGATGAATCATCTTATCAAACAACAAATTGCAAAAATATGCCAGGAAACTAACTTGCAGTGGTACCAAGCCTTACCTATTGCTCTGATCAGACTAAGGCTGAAGCCCCGCTCAAAAGAAAAACTGAGCCCGTTTGAAATTTTATATGAGAGACCTTATGCCATGCAGACTGTAAATAGTGAGGCTGTAGATCAAATAGGTAATCAATATGTGTATGATTATGTTATAGCTGTGGGGAAACACTTAGATAAATATGCCATGGTGGTGATGGATCACCAACCTAAGCAACCTGATTGTAAACTGCATCCTTTTAATCCTGGTGATTGGGTATATGTTCAGAATCTTTTAGGGAAACCTCTGCAAGAGAAATGGGAAGGACCCTTTCAAGTGTTGCTCACCACCTTCACTGCAGTCCGAATTAAGGAGCGACCCACCTGGATCCACTACTCCCGAGTCAAGAGGGCCCCTGAACAGTGCCAAGAATGTTCCTGAAGGAGCTTGACATTATGAACTGTCGACCTTTAGTGTTGATGCTTGGACTCTGGATAAGTATGAGCTTATCACGAAACATTGCCCAGGGATGGCCATAGTCGGGTGCACGAATAGTCAAGGCACTACCATAGGTTGGAACACCACGTGTGGCATTACACCCCGAGTCTTGCTTAAACATTCATGTGCAACGTAACAACCAGCTATATGAGCAAAAAGACTGGAGTCAAAACAAAGGCCAGTTAGACTCCTTAACAGGGGAAGAAGGGGATTCTGACAGGAATGCCAGCCTTATATACAGCAAAGCCTTAAAGGCTGGAAGGCGTGGTTGGCAGCCAGATCTAACCCTAGGCGTGTGCAACGAGATGTAACCGGATGGTTTGGCACTGTACTAGGGGTACTGAACACCATAGACCAAGAAGTATTGGTAAACAAATTAAGTGCCATCACTTCCCATTTGGGGGAACTCAAAGTGCCTTTGAGATCATCCATACTTAGCCTAGCAGAAACACAGTCACTAGCAACTAAATTACTGACCCTAGTGGCTAATCACACCACTGAAGACCTTTGAAAGCTTGCAGAGTACACTGGTGATGCGAACAGAGAGATTGCACTCGCTATTCAGTGCACTCAAACACAGCAGTGGGTACAAACAGTAGCTGCAGGAATTCTGAGGGAAGGAACATCCGGAATACTACCCCAAGAAATAAAAGAAATGATAGTGAGAGATAGCTCTACGACCCAATTCGAGGAGGATCATCAGGCATGGTGGAAACTTGTAAATTTTACTTACTCACAAGGTGAGCAAATCGAGGCCTACGTGCTCGCTATCAGTGCTGCCAAGGAGAAAGTCATCTTCCCTGTCCTGACCTTAGGAACTGTGCATCAGAATGTTGTAATTCGACCCATAGGCCATAATGTTTGGGCAAGTTTTGATCACTCCAGGAGTAAGTGGCAATCAATCAGTACAGAAGCCTGTATTCCTGAAGAACAACTTGGATATATTTGTGAAAATACAGTCATAGAAAATGAAGATTTGTGCTTAGATACTGAAGATAGAGTGTGTACCTTTGAAATGTTTCCCCATAATGACAACCGATCACAGGTTTACTATGTAGGAAATGGCTGTGCATGTATTAGAACATTATGCCTTCATATATTCATTGATTATTGTCCTGAGATAGCGAATGGTACAAATTTATGTGTGTGTAATTGTTCTAGAATTGTAGGCTGTGATTTTGATTATTCTGTTCCTATAACCACTATGCAATTGATTGAAGCTGAATATACTCTGTATCATAATGTACCACATTTACAGATAGGTATGAATATTAATCTTCTTAAGGCAATGCTTATACACCCTGATATAGAACAATTAGTCCGTGAAGTTAATAGAACTACACGACGCATGCTTTGGCAAGTAACACATGATTCAAAAGGTATACAGCAGGTGCTAACAAAGATAGAACAAGTAGGGAAGTGTCATGGGTGGGATATCTTTACGGGATATTCCCCTGCGACTACGCAAGCACTCCATTACCTGATATACCCTCTAATAGTCATGGTAGTGATGATTCTCATGTTCTCCTTCTTCAATGTGTGGCTATACTACAAACTGAATAATATAGTCAAAAGGATCTGAGTAATGTGGACACTGATTCAAAGGCATGAGAACCTTCCCTTGGAACTTGACGAAAGAATTCGTAAGTTCTAAGGAAAGGGGGGAATGAAAAAGAGAAAAGATCCTGACAGGATTAACCCCTGTAAGGAGAGTGGGTCAGGCCAAACGGTTTGTGTAAAGAAATGAACAAAGCAGCTGAGACAAGGATTAACTTCTGTCTCGAGATAAGTAGGAGACTCTGGGGAAGTGCAAACACCTGCACGGAAGGCAGGATGAGGCTGAGGCTGCCATAACCAGCAGATAAGGGGAAGATAATGGCAAGGGTCCAATTATCCTCTATAACAAGAGCATGAAGTCATCGAAAGCAAGAAAGGTAAAAAGTTCAACCCTGAGGAAGACTTCGTTACTTCATCTGAAGACCCCCAAAGACCCCGAGACATATCCCCAAAAAGACGACTCCGCCCAGACTCCGCCTGTTATGAATATGTATGTAAGGATGATGTAAGCTCCCCTTTTAATGTATAAATATCCTAACCCTTTCCCTTAACCCTTGGAACTCTTTGTCCAGCGCGAGCTGGGGGTTCCTCGGATCCGAAAATAAATACCTTTGCAGTTTAAAGGCTCAAAACTCTGTCTCTAAACAGTTTTGTTGGCTTTTTTCGGCTTCATTGGGAAAGACTCGGAGGGACTGGGAGGGAATTGGGAGAGACTGGGAGAGGACTGGGAGAGTGGGAGGGGATTAGGAGAGACTAGGAGAGAACTGGGGGAACTAGGAGAAATTGGGACAGAACTGGGACAGTGGGAGGGGACTGGAAGGGACTGGGAGAGACTGGGAGGGGATTGGGAAAAACTGGGAGAGACTGGAAGAGGATTGGGAGAGACTGGGAAGGACTGGGGATACTGGGAAGGACTGGGAGGGACTGGGAGGGGATGGGAGGGCATGGGAGGGGATGGGAGGGACTGGGAGGGGAATGGGAGGGACTGGGAGGGACTGGGAGGGGACTGGGAGGAACTGGGAGGAACTTGGAGGGACTTAGAGGGTACTCTGAGGAACTGGGAGGGGACTGGAAGGGGACTGGGAGGGACTGGGAGGGGATTGGGAAGGGACTGGGAGGGACTGGGAGGGGACTGGGAGGGGAGTGGGAGGGGACTGGGAAGGACTGGGAGGGGACTGGGAGGGACTGGGCGGGGACTGGGAGGGACTGGGAGGTGAATGAGAGGAACTGGGAGGGACTGGGAGGGGACTGGGAGAGGACTGAGAGGGACTGGGAAGGGACTGGGAGGGACTGGGAGGAACTGGAAGGGGATTGGGAGGAACTGGGAGGGGACTGGGAGGGTCTTGGAGGGATTGGGCGGAAGTGGGAGGAACTGGGAGGAGAGTGGGAGGAACTGTGAGGGGACTGGGGGGAACATTGAGGGGACTGGGAGGGACTGGGAGAGGACAGGGAGGAACTGGGAGGGACTGGGAGGGGACTGGGAGGGACTGGAAATAATTGGGAGGGACTAGGCGGGGACTGGGATTAACTGGGTGGGGATTTGGAGGGACTGGGAGGAACTGAAAGGGGACTGGGAGGGGACTGGGAGGAACTGGAAGGGGATTGGGAGGGACTGGGAAGAACTGGGAAGGACTGGGAGGCACTGGGAAAAAACTGGGAGGAGAGTGGGAAGAACTGGGAGGGGACTGGGAGGGGAGTCGGAGGGACTGAAAGGGGACTTGGAGGAACTGGGAGAGGACTGGGAGGTGACTGGGAGGGACTGGGAGAAGACTGGGAGGGACAAGGAGGGAAATGGGAGGGGATTTGGAGGGGACTTAGAGAGGACTTGGAGAAACTGGGAGGGTACTGGGAGGGACTGGGAGGGGACTGGGACGAACTGGGAGGGAGTTTGGAGGGGATTGGGACGTTACTGGGAGGAACTTGGAAGGAACTGGGAGGGACTGGGACGAGACTTGGAGAGGAGTGGGAGGGACTGGGAGGGACTGGTAGAAACTGGGAGGGGACTGGGAGGGGACTGGGTGGGACTGGGAGGAGACAGGGAGGAACTGGGAGGGACTGGGTGGGGACTGGGAGGAACTGGGAGGGGACTGGTAGGGACTGGGAGGGCACTGGGAGGATCTGAGAGGGGACTGGGAGGGGACTTGGAGGGGACTGGCAGGGACTGGGTGGAACTGGGAGGAGACTGGGAGGGACTTGAAGGGGACTGGGAGGGGACTGGGAAGAAACTAGGATGGGACTGGGGGGGGACTGGGAGGGGACTAGGACGGATTGGGAAGGGGCTGGGAGGAACTGGGAGGGGACATGGAGGGGACATGGAGGGGACTGGGTGGGGTCTTGGAGGGACTGGGAGGCGACTGGGAGGAACTGGGATGGGACTGGGAGGAACTGGGAGGGGACTGGGAGGGACGGGGAGGGGACTGGGAGGCGACTGGAAGGAACTGGGAGGGGACTGGGAGGGACTGAGAGGGGACTGGAAGGAACTGGGAGGGACTGGGAGAAGACTGGGAGGAACTGGGAGGAACTGGGAGGGGACTGGGAGGGCACTTGCAGGATCTTAGAGGGGACTGGGAGGGGACTGGCAGGGACTGGGAGGAACTGGGAGGAGACTGGAAGGGACTTGAAGGGGACTGGGAGGAACTGGTCTGGGACTGGTCTGGGACTGGGAGGGGACTAGGACGGATTGGGAAGGGACTGGGAAGAACTAGGAGGGGACATGGAGGGGACAGGGAGGGACTGGGAGGAATTGTGAGGGGACTGGGAGGGATTGGGAGGGGACTGGGAGAAAGTGGGAGGTGACTGGGAAAGGACTTGGAGGGGACTGGGAGGAACTTGGAGGGTAGTGGGAGGGGAATGGGAGGGACTTGAAGGGGACTGGGAGGAACTGGGAGGGGACTGGGAGGGGACTTTGAGGGACTGGGAGGAACTGGGAGGGGACTGGGAGGAACTGGGAGGGACTGGGAGGAACGGGGAGGGGACTGGGAGGAACTGAGAGGGGACTGGGAGGGGACTGGAAGGTACTGGGAGGGGACTAGGAGGAACTGGGAGAGAACTGGGAGGTGACTTGGAGGGGACTCGGAGGGACTGGGAGGGAACTGGGAGGGGACTGGGAGGGGAATTAGAGGGGACTGGGAGCAACTGGGAGGGGATGTGGAGGGACTTGGAGGGACTGGGTGGGGACTAGGAGGGGACTGGATGGGGACTTAGAGGGGACTGGGAGCAATTGGGAGGGGATGTGTAGGGACCGGAAGGGACTGGGAGGTGACTGGGAGGGGACTGGGATGGGACTGGGAGGAACTGGGAGGGGGACTGGGAGGGACTTAGAGGGGACTGGGAGCAACTGGGAGGGGACTAAGAGGGACTGGGAGGACGTGGAAGGAACTGGGAGGGGAGTGTGAGAGACTGGGAGGAACTGGGAGGGGACTGGTTGGGGACTGGGAGGGGAGTGCGAGGGACTGGGAGAGAATGGGTGGGGACTGGGAGGGGACTGGGCTGAACTGGGAGGGGATTGGGAGGGACTGGGAGGGGACTGGGAGGGGACTGGGAGGGGACTGGGAGGAACTGGGTGGGGACTGGGAAGGGATTTGGTGGGACTGGGAGAGGACTGGAAGAGGTCTGGGAGGGGACTGGGAGGAAATTGGAGGGGAGTGGGAGGAACTGGGAGGGGAGCGGGAGGGAACTGGGAGGGACTGGGAGGAACTGGAAGGGGACTGCGAGGGGACTGGGAGGGGACTGGATCACTTCACAGCCTCCTTGCTTTTCTCTGGACCTGCTCCAGCACCTCAGTCTCCTTCCTGAGCTGAGGGGCCCAGAACTGGACACAGGACTCAAGCTGTGGCCTCACCAGGGCTAAATATAGGGGCAGAATCACTTCCCTGGACCTGCTGGCAACGCTGGTCCTTATCCAGGCCAGGATGCCATTGGCCTTCTTGGCCACCTGGGCACACTGCTGCCTCCTGTTCTACTTTCTGTCAATCCAGACTCCCAGGTCCCTCTCTGTCTGGCTGCTCTTCAGCCACTCTGCCCAGCCTGGAGCCCCCCATGGGGTTGTTGTGGTCAAAGGGATGGAAAGAGCAAGAAGAGTAGCTTTGAGAGGCACGTAAGTGGGAATAAAACGAGAAGCCAGGAAAATGGAGGCCCTCTCCTGAAGGAAATGTCAGACATAGCTCCACAGGATATTGAGAATGCTGAGGTTTTCCAGGACTTGTTTGCCTCAGTCTTCTCTGGGAACTGCTCATTGCCTCATTGCAGAGGCCACAGCAGGGGAAAGCAGGGCCGGGAACAACCAAGGAGCCCCCACTGGGGGAGAAGAAGAGGTTTGTGATCATCTAAAGAACCTGCAGGTGCACAAGTTTATGGGACCTCACGGGGTCCATGCACGGGTCCTGAGGAGCTGGCAGATGCAGTTGCTGAGCCTCTGTCCATCCTATTGGAGAGGTGATGGTGGTCTGGTGAGGTTCCCACTGATTGGAGTAAAGGTACCTATCCTAGTTGGAGAAGTAAAGAAGGAGGGTCTGTGAGCCTGAGAGATCTGAGGGAGATCACTATTCCCTCCCATCTCCTGCCCACAGCCTATAGAAAGTCAGGCAGCCCAGCAGCCCATCCCCCTTTCCTCCTGCTCCTTGCTGGGCTGCTGTTCCCCTCTGCTCCTTTCCCACCAGCTGCCACCTGCTCCTCAGAATCCACATCCATCAGGTGCTTGGAAGAGCCGTGGAGCTCCCTCTTGAGTCGGCCCTGCCACAGGGAGCCCTCAGGCACCCATTCCTGCCAGCATGGAGATGGGGTTGTGTGTCAGCTCAGGGAGCTGTTCCCAGGGGGGAGGAGATCAGCCCTGGCTGAGCCTTCCTGCAGTCCCTGGCTCTGAGGAGGAGTGGAGTGTCACGGGAAGAAGCGGGGTTGCTGCCTGTCGTTGTGGAGGAGGAGTTTTAGAGGTAAGAATACCTATGTTGGTTGGTTGGTGGTTGGAGGTGGAGTGTGCTGGAATATTTTTTCCCTCTTCTGTCCCTATTTTCACGAGGAGAAGGCAGCCAGTAGCTTTGCCACGCACACCTGTGATGTTTCAGGTGTCCCAACATCCTGTAGTTCTGAGAGGAAAATCTGCAGTAGGATAACGTGCTCACTTTGTGGCCCCAGCGCCTGTTACAAGGCACCAAAATTCTCACTTTTGTTACTGGAAGAAAGACATTGTTTAATATTAAGCCTACTTTATTCTGAATTTGGTATCCCCACGCAGTCCTATTTGTAGGTAACTTGGGGGTGGAGTTTCTTTCAGCTGCCTGTTGAGTGCATTTCTGATTCTGATTCAGCTGTGAAAATCACCACCAACAAAAAAATCACTTGAGTGAATTTACTCTTGATGTACTTCCAGCTCCTATCAAGCAGTGAAGCGAAATGTCTCAGTGGCCCATTTGGTAATTGTTTTGCTTTTTTATTGAATGTCGACATTGTCACTGATGCCTGTCCCTCATTTCTATCATTTCTGACAGAAAACGTTGTCTAATAGCTTTTCAGTTTCCCCAGCCCCTCCACTACTGCTTCTTCATGCCCTCCACTCTGCCATCTTAAATAATCTGTATCTAATGACACAGCCTTGGATCCTCTCTGTACCTTCAGCACAGGCTGGGAGGGGTCCTGGTGGGCACCAAGTTGCTCATGAGCCAGCAATGTGTCCTAGGTTCCAAGAAGAAATATGGTCTCCTGGGCTGCGAGATACTGGGCTTTCCAGTATAAAATTCCACCCCAAAATTCCATCTCTTACTTCCTTTGACAAATTCCAAAGCTTGGAAAATTTTTCCTTGTGCCTGTCTTGAACTTTTGTCTTTTTCCTTCCCCATCCTGCTTCCAGGGAAGCATATGCCAGAGGAAAGAAGGAAAAGCCTTTCTATTTGTCCAAGGAGCCATCCTCTTCATCCTTCTCTTCCTCTGATGATCCCATCCCTGATGAGTTCTTGTGTGCTCTTTGCAAAGCCCTACTGACTGATGGAGCTTTTATTCCCTGCTGTGGGAACAGTTATTGTGAGGAATGAAAGTGTTCCTTGCATGTTTCTTAGTTCAAAACAATCACATCTGATCTTCTGAGAGCAGAAACAGAAGATAACAAAGTTGCTTTGTTTCCAGTTCTCTTTATCCTGAAGGATGCTTTTTACAGAAAGGGGAAAAGAAGCAGAAGGCTCTTTTCCCTTTTTATGTGTCTGGTTAAATCCCCTTTACACACAGAAGGAGGAGTATGAGCAGAGTGTGTAATTGTGCAGGTGCTGACAGTCTTAGATACCAAACTGTTTTGACCACATTTAAACAGTGGAAATCTGTAGCATACCTATTTCTACTGGTAATGTGTCTGTGAAGCCAGAAAAGGCCAGCAAAACTGTTTAGAGACAAAGTTTTGAGCCTTTAAACAGCAAAGGTATTTATTTTTGGATCCGAGGAACCCCCAGCTCGCGCTGGACAAAGAGTTCCAAGGGTTAAGGGAAAGGGTTAGGATATTTATACATTAAAAGGGGAGCTTACATCATCCTTACATACATATTCATAACAGGCGGAGTCTGGGCGGAGTCGTCTTTTTGGGGATATGTCTCGGGGTCTTTGGGGGTCTTCAGATGAAGTAACGAAGTCTTCCTCAGGGTTGAACTTTTTACCTTTCTTGCTTTCGATGACTTCATGCTCTTGTTATAGAGGATAATTGGACCCTTGCCATTATCTTCCCCTTATCTGCTGGTTATGGCAGCCTCAGCCTCATCCTGTCTTCCGTGCAGGTGTTTGCACTCCCCCAGAGTCTCCTACTTATCTCGAGACAGAAGTTAATCCTTGTCTCAGCTGCTTTGTTCATTTCTTTACACAAACAGCTTGGCCTGACCCACTCTCCTTACGCAGACTGCACCCCCAACCGATGACGGTCCCCAGGCAGACCGGCATGAGGGAGACACCCCCCCTCAACCCCCTAGCCCTATTCCGCTCACGGAAGAGCAAAAACAAACAGAAACCATCTGGGGTGATCTAGCTGAGGAAGCCAGGGCTGCCGCAGAAAAATCAAACTCCGATGACGTTTGGCCGAGACTGCCTTCCTATGCGCCTCAAGATGGCGCCGATCCAACAGAGGGAGGGCGGGGCAAAAACGCCCCTGCCGGAAACGAGGGGGGAGCACCAGAACTGATGGGCGTGCGTGGACGGGGAGGCGGGGAAAGCGAAAAGGAGGCAGGAGGTGGCCCAGACCCACTCAGCTCCAGCCCGCTCTTCTCCGCTCCCTGCGCCGCGCCGAGCGCGCCGAGCAAAAAGGAGAAGGGGGGTGGTGCGGATAATCAAGAAGGGGGTGGAACCGCGAGCCGGGCAGTGGAAACCGCGAACCAGGCAGTGGGAAACGCGAACCGGGCAGCAGGAACCAATCAGAGCATCCATCTGGTTCTATGCACTTATAAGGAGAGTAAGGAGGAAAAGGGCGGTTGGATCCGCCCACAAATATGTCACTGTAGGGCAAACTCCTCCCCAGGCAGACCATTGGGCGAGCCGAAGGGGAGGGAACTGCCCGCCCACAAAAGAGGTGAGAGGGGTCGGAGCCCAAAAAAGGAAAGTGGGCGGGACCGGAGCCGGAAGAAAAAACATCGGAACCCGGAAGTAGCCAGTCAGTCGAGTTCCGATTCCGAGTCGGACAGTTCCGGGGACAAGTGGCCCCGGGCAGACTCAGACTCAAATGATAGTAAGGTAGGGATCGGGACCCGACACACCCTCAGTCGTAGCAAAGGAGGATCGCTGGAGGATATTCCCGTTACGGACTGGAGGAAAATAAACAATGCATGCGCAGATTGGGCCCCTTCGGCAGCGTTAGCGTTCTATCTAGCCATAGCCCTCATTGAATTTGGAGGAGAAGTTCGATATGCATCAAAGCCCCCCTGGACCCAAATGCTGGCAATTGTCGACATGGACCTCCTGCTGAAGATCATGGACCGGCCTCAACCGGGACGAACGGTCCTCACAGACGCGTCCTCAGTGACCTCAACTGCAGCGGCAGTATGGCAATCGGGAGGAGAATGGCACTGCGTTAAAATGACCGATCCTGCTCTCTCAGTCCAACAGCTAGAAGCGTCGGCCGTAGCACTAGTGTGCGGACTGTTCCCAACAGAACATCTCAACGTAGTAACTGATTCGATGTTTGTGGCCAAACTTTGCCTGGCCATGTCTGGGCCCGGCGTGTCAACATCTACAGTAGCTCTAATGCTAGAAGAAGTGCTTCTTTCCCGAAAAGGCACTATATCGGTCATTCACGTCAACAGCCACAGCCCAATTAAAGGGTTCTTCCAGATCGGCAATGACAAAGCAGACGCTGCTGCAAAAGGACTGTGGACATTGAGAGACGCCCGTCAGCTACACGAGTCTCTCCACATTGGAGCTAAAGCGTTGGCGAAGAAATGCAGGATTCCAGTCACCGATGCGAAACACATCGTAGCTACATGTCCCTACTGTCAGAAAGCACCACTATGATCCAGCGGAGTAAACCCCAGAGGTCTCAAAGCCTCCAAAGTGTGGCAGACAGATTTTACACTCTGCCAGTTGCTGAAACCTAGAGCATGGCTAGCAGTAACCGTAGACACATATAGTGGAATGATTGTAGCCACTCAGCACCTTAAGACTGACTCCAAAGCAACTATCCAGCATTGGCTGACAGCTATGGCATGGCTCGACATTCCTAATGAGATCAAAACAGACAATGGCCCAAACTTCGTGTCCATATCTGTACAAGCTTTCGTCCAGAAGTGGGGCATCACTCTACTACATGGTATCCCATATAATAGCACAGGCCAGGCCATAGTCGAACGCGCGAATCAGACTCTGAAATCTAAATTAGAGGTATTAGCGAAAGCAGAAGGCTTTGACAATGCCATTCCCTCAAGAGACCAAGCACGCCTTCTAGCTACCGCTCTATTAGCCCTGAATCAGTACCCCAGAGGAGAAGAGGCAAACAGCCCGGCCCAAAACCATTGGGCCACTATATCTATGGAGGAAGGCCCATTAGTCAGAGTTAGGAATGAGTTGGGTGAATGGGAACAGGGATGGAGACTAGTTCTCATGGGGGGAGGTTATGCAGCTATCAAAATAGATGGTATAGTTAAGTGGTGTCCGCTTAAGTCCATTAAACCAGACCTTCAGATTAGTGATAATAGCAATAGTAATAATAATAACGATAATAGTAGTGGAGTTAAACTAACAAAAACTCTAAGTTTCTGTTCACAGGACCAACTCGTCGATCACCCTCCTAACCTACATGCCCCGGTGGACAGCAAGGATGACGGAACAGCGAACGTCCTGACAGAACCAGAGAATCCCGCATTAACAGCACCCAGACACCGGCAGAACAACCCGTGCAGAAGAGATCTACTATATCTTTCTATGATCCTGATTTTAGGCTTTGTTACTACAGGAGAGGCAAATTGCAATCATCACCAGCCATTCAGGTGGATCCTGTGAAACCCAAAAAGCGGCCTAGTAATAAAAGAAAACAACGGCAGGAGCCCCGACTTTTACGATTACATTTAATGTTCTATTCCCCGGGGTAGCACAGCCTGAGGAGACAGAACCTAGCATTCAGGAACTCGAGCAGTCATATAGGGAACTATATTGGTGCCCCAGCTCACACCCAGGGAAAAGTTATTGTAACCATCCAGAAGTTTTTGAACATTGGGGATGTGAGACCATTGTGACAGGCAGGAGCTGGATACCAGAGATAGAGGATAAATTTTTACAAGTAAGTTGAGGACTAAATTGTTCCCATTTGGTCCTGGAAATTTTAAACCCAGGTGATGCAGAATGGCTCAAAGGTAAGATGTGGTACCCATTCCTTCAGGGAAATTACAAACATAAAGGGGCGCCAGTGCAAATTATTAAGTCCATACCAAAAACACCCCAAGCTGTCGAATCTAACCCACCCCTTAACCCACCGACAGCTAAGTCTTTAGCATACGAGACCGAAGCTCGTGCTATAATTCCCACCAGCATCACAACTACTGCCAGACACGTGACCCCCACCGGTACTGAAATAGCCTCACCGGTTGAGCAAGATCAAAAGTTTCATTCCCTTAAAATAACAGTTGATGAGGATCTAGCTCGAACTGAGAAATCAATCAGCGCCTTAGAACAATCCCTGACTTCATTGTCTAAAGTTGTCCTCCAAAATCGTAGGGGACTAGATCTCTTGTTTTTACAACAAAGAGGACATTGCGCTACGCTAGGAGAAGAGTGTTGTGTATATGCAGACAACACCGGTGTTGTCCGTGATACCATGTCCAAGCTCAGAGAAAGTTTGGAAAAAAGAAAAAGAGACAGTGAAGTCCAGCAAGGATGGTTTGAGTCATGGTTTAACCACACACCATGTCTAACCACCCTCATTTCCACACTAATGGGACTGTTTATACTGCTCATCATAGCGCTGGTCTTCGGACCCTGTATATTGAGTAAGCTTGTGTTTGTTAAAGACCGGTTAGAAAAAGATAATATAACGTTAGTAAAATGTAGACAGCTGGTTTAAGAACGCGCTTTTAGTTATATAATCCAATCGTTAGTTACCTCCCTTATAGATAAGTGTACCCCATGATTAACGGTTACCCTCTACTACCACACTTGTTTGATGTGCCTTATGTTTTATACAAGCCTTTTATACAATCCTTTACTATTGTAACACCTTAAGTTTGTCATATTTTTACTAATTTAGTTGCATGGACCTTTAGATGTGCCTTATAACCCGGTGTGCCTTATACTTTTAATATTTTTAATGTTTTAAGTTTTCTATACTTCTGCCCATTTAGTTAAGCATAGGGAGGGGGGGAAATGTGGTAGTTAAGGTTTGAAATGTGGTAGTTTAGGTTTGAAATGTGGCAGTTAAGGTTTGGAGGCCGGAAGATATCGTGCTGTACGGAAAGATAAGATAGGGCTTCCCTCCTGACAACCAATAGGTACGGGTCCCTAACGCAAGCAGGCGGAAGTGACGATGTAAACCTAGGCTATAAAATGTGGTGTAACATAAACAATAAAGGCCATTTGCCGTCCATCATATTGATGTCTGTGAGCTGATGGCCCGGGCAACCTGGGGTTGGTTGCCGTGTCGTTCTTGAACCAGGTCGCCATGCCTCGCATGAGGCAACACAGGTTTTTAAGCCTGGAATAACTTTTGTAGCTGTTAACCCTTTCCTTTCAACAAAAAATCCCCCCTTTTGAGACTCATGGGAGTATTTTACACAGCCCATAACCTTCACTTCTGTGCTTTAGAACCATGAATCACAGAATGGTTTGGGTTTGAGGGGACCTGAAAGATCATCTAGCTCCAACCCCCTGCATGGACAGGGACATCTCCCGCTTGACCAGGATGATCTAAGCCCAATCCAACCTGGCCTTGAACACTACAAGGGATGATTCTGTGATAAAATGTGTAACCCGTGGAAGTGATGAAGGGGGTGCCAGGGGATCATTCCCAAAGCTCACACCCCTTTGGAAAAGCCTTGCAGTTTAGAAGGTTTTTAATCACTGGAAACTCCCTTGGAGGGGAAAGGGGAGAAGGAATGAATCCCCGAGGGCTGAAATTAAAAGTGCTTTAATAGCATAATAATAATAATAATGAGTTACAATTAATGATGATTACAATGCCTCCAGTGCAATGGTGATGGCCACAGCAAGTGGAGGAGGAGGTCCCAGGCATGGGAAGATTGTCTGGTAGGATGGGACCCACTGGTAGGATGGGAAGGGAGCCATGGAAGAAAACAAGCTATCCCCCCAAACTTCAGTCATAGGATGATTAGTTTGAAAAATAAGGGTTTAAAATTGTAGTTCATTGCTTTGTTGAGTGTATCTTTCAATTCAATAATGTTTATTTGGTCAGTTTGTTGAGATAGCATGTTGTATCCTGTTGTTTTGGGGTGTATGTTTCAGCGTACTTATAAGGAAGAAAAGCCAGAAAAACGGGAGGAGGGGCCGACCGCAGGGGCCCGCGAAACAGGGACGTCACGTGACCATTCCCCTCAGCACCAGAGCAAAGCCCGCGAAACAAGAACCAATGCTGGGAGAGCCTGCAAAATAAAAACCAAGGATAAACTGGTAAGAGACTGAGGGGAAGGGGTTTATGAAAAGTATAAAAGAACCGGTTTTACCTTATAGAACTTGCGAACCAGTGGTGGGGCTACGGCTCCCCGGCCGCCCAGCGTGCTGCAGCGTGCTGCTTTACCTATATCTTTCTCAATAAAAAGCTTTAAACATAGAGTCAGCGTTTTTAACAATTAGGGTAGGAAGAGATCTCTAGAGGCCATCTAGTCCAACTTCCTACTCTACAGGGAGGGTGTGTATGGTCATGTTGGGAAACTGCCTGGAAGAAAACAGACATGTGAGCAATCCTGACTATTTAGCTTTAGCTAGAGTAAGCTAAGGGCCTTGAGGCCCAGTTGCAAGGTTACTGAAAGATGAGTTATGGGAAAAAGATAAGAGAGCTGGCAGCACAATACAAGAATAGCAGAGTAATGATGTAGCCAGCAGAAGTTCTGTGAGAACAGGATTTGTGGCCAAGATATAGCCACCTGCAAGATATCGTTATATAAACAAGGGCACTATATAAAGCGAGTGCGAATTGTTAATAAATGACTTCACCTTAACCATAATGGTGACTACGTGTTGTCCTTAAGCCTCCGCGGATTTTCCACAGGTCAGCACCACCCAGCTGTGATGTGTCCCCTGCCCATGCCACAAGCCTGATGTCCCCAACCCCCCCAGGACACAACCCTGGTGTCCCCTCCTCTGCCAACTCCCAACCTCACCCCCAGGTCGGGTCCCTCCCCCCCGAGGCCCCTCCCCACCTTTTCTTCCTCCCCCAGCCGCTTCCCGTGATCGCGCTGCAGCTCCTGGGAGGTTTCTCTCTGTCACCCCGGGGCTGCACCCACACCCCCCGCCCCGCAGCCGGGACCCCCCAACTGGTGACCGCTAGAGCAACGCCCCCCCTTCCCCACCAGCCTGGGCTGTGCCCCCCCTGTAGGTACAGGGAGGTGATGGGGGGTGATGGGAGGGGGGTGGTTATCCCAGTACTGCCCAAACTGGGGGTGAGCAGCACAAGATGGAGGAGGGAGGGGGATGGGTGAGAGGGGGGAACTAAACTTATCCCTGGGGTGAGGGTGGTGGGATTGGTGACCCCCCCAACTTTTAAGGAGGGTGGAGGAGCTCTGATTGGTTCTTCCCCACTCAACTGGGGATTCCCAACTCCTCCTGGTTTGCAGGGCTGTGATTAGGGGATCCCCAAGTCATCCAACAGTTTGGGGGCTGCAACTGGGCCTGAAATCACCCTGGAGCCAGGGGTAACGATTGCAAGTCCAGAATACTTTAAGGGGCTTATAATCCCGGGCCTCAGAAGCCACTGTCGGGACTCCAAAACATCTCTGGGGACCCAAACTCATCCAGTGGATGACAGTCATCCT